>NC_058368.1:52157500-52377500 GCF_018350175.1 Felis catus
AGCCATCAAGGTACCTTTTATTATGTTAATGAAGGCTTTTTTTTTTTTTTTTTTTTTTTAAAGCTCCTAGGTTACCTAAAGACACTGGCTGTTGCCTGGAGAACCAGCCAAATGATTAGAAGGTCACAATTTTCAATCCTGTCCCCCTGACCTCCAGGGAGGAGAAAGGGGTTGGAGGTTGAATCAATTGACAATGGCCAATGATTGAATCAATTATTTCTACGAAATGAAACCTTCCTAAAAAGGACAGGATTTGGAGAGCTTCCAGATTGGTGGACATGTGGAGATTTGGGGAGAGTGGCATGCTGAGAGGGCATGAAGCTCAGGTTATACCCACGTACCTTGCCCGATACATCTCTTCCATTTGGCTGTTCCGGAGTTCATAGTAAACTGGAAGTCTAGTAAGTAAAGTATTTTTTTGAGTTCCATGAGTCACAATGGCAAATTAATCCAACCCAGTTAGGGGCCTGTGGGAACCTCTGATTTATAGGCAGTTAATCAGACAGGTGACATCCTGGACTTTCTATTGATGTCTAAAGTGGGGTCAGTCTTCTGGAACTGAGCCATTAATCTGTAGGATCTTATAATATCTCCAGGTAGATAGTGTCAGAATTCATTACAGTTAACCCTTGAACAGCATAGGGGTTAGGGGCACTGACTCCCACCTGCACAGTTGAAAATCCATGCATAACTTTTGACTCTCTCAAAACTTAACTACTAATAGCCTGCTGTCGACCAGAAGCCTTACCAATAACATGAACAGTCATTTAACACACATTTTGTATATTGTATGTATAATTATATACTGTATTCTTATAATAAGTAAACCAGAGAAAAGAAAATGTTCTTAAGAAAATTATAAGGATGAGAGGAGCCTGGATGGCTCAGTTGGCTAAGCTTCTGACTCTTGGTTTCAGTTCAGGTAGTGATCTCATGGTTTGTGGGTTCGAGCCCCGCGTCAGGCTCTGCACTGATGGTACGGAGCCTGCTTGGGATTCTCTCTCTCTCCCTTTCTCTCTGCCCCTCCCCTGCTTGCATGTATGTGTGCTCTCTTTCTCTGTCTCTCAAAATAAATAAACTTAAAAAAAAAAAAAGAAAATCATAAGGATGAGAAAGTACATTTACTTTCTCATAAGAAAGTTCTCATAAGGATGAGAAAGTACGTTTACTTGTATTGCATTTATTGAAAAACATCTGCGTGCAAGTGGACCCATGCAGTTCAAACCTGTGTTGTTCAAGGGTCAACTGTCATTGGTGAAAGTTAGTTGCTGTTGCTGTTGGTAGTATAAAAAAAACATACACTGGAACATGTGTAAAAAAGGCTTTGAGGTTTTGGTTTACAGTAAGTTCCAAGACAGGTGACACTTTGATGTGGGAGCTCAGAGAACCTCTATGATCACAAAAGTATTGACAGAGTATCAGCAGAACAATTAAGGGGGCAGTGCCAGACTATTTCCCATTGATCAGAACACCCCTGAAATTTTGTTGTATGTTCTAGGCGCCATAAAGCATATGCATATGTGTTCATGTGAGATTGCTAAAGGGGATGAAATCATGTCATAGAGAAAATAAACAGAGAGTGTTAAGGTGGGGACAGTAGCATTATAGAATATCTTTAAATATTAAAAGATTTTCCAAGTGGAATGCGGCCAGAGAATGGTATGCAAAGTATAGAGTTTGGGCCAATATGTGATAACTAAAGCAAAGCTTTCGTTTTAACATGGGGAAGATATTAATAGTGCGTTCCACGATGACACGAACTGCCCCATGAGGAAGTGGGTGTTTACCCCTAAAGGCATTGAGACAGATGCAGTACAAGCAAATGTCAGAAATTTGGTAAACAAATACAAATTATCTCATCACTGAGAAAACTCTAAATTATGTAGTAAATCTCTAACTTTGGATAGAGAGGGTAGGGGGTGCCAATAATGTTGCAGGCAATCTCAAAGGCAGCCAGGACAGACCCACTCTTATTGGTATTTCTGTGATGTTCAGCCTACTCAGTTTGCTGGGGGAAAATATTTTGCATACTTAAAACTAGAGCTTTAGAGATATTTGTTCAAAATAACTGTGACTTGCTCTCATGAACAGTTCCTAGACTCTATACAAACTAAGTAGCAAAAACAAAGAAGTTGATCTACTAAACCATACTGAAAATTATGACGGTCTGTCATATCTCTCCGAGTCCTAATCTCATCCCTTATTATCATCGCTTATTCATTTATTGTTGGTTTGTTAGATAGTCATATAACCTGTGTATCCACCTACTAAAGTCCACGAAAGTAATACCTTCGTGGTATTTTGAATAAGACAACTGTCGCTCTTCAGGGTGGTTTGATTCTCTTCTTCAGGGAGCACACATTATAGCTACGCTTTCCTGGAGCAAAGTATCAAAAAGCGGTTTGTCTGGTGACTTTTTGACTTCTCCTCATCCCCTTCCAGCCACGGTCATCTCCCTCCTTCCAGACTCTGGGGCTTGAATGTATAATTGCAGCCTGTTGTCTGCAGAGTAATTTTAGCCTAATTTGACTTGTGGCCCAGCAGGATGACAAGAGTGCTGGCTGTCAGGCGGGGTCAGAGGTCAGCCATTACCCCCTGGACTGTGGGCAGCAGCCTTATTAGGGTTCTCTGGAAGGCTCTTCTCAGCCTTGGGACGGGTCTGCAGCTGGCTGTGTGTCTCTTCAGATGACTCTGGATGAAAACACGGACTGTTTTCAAGACACAACATCCCAGCATGCAGTTTGGCTCCTTGTTTCCTTATCAAAGATAGGACGGTCTTTCTGAAGTGACGGAAGTTATCTTCTTGTCCTTGCCATGTAAACTTCAAGTGGAAGATGTACCTAAGCCAGCATTAAAAATATACATCTATTTTCCTTTATACATTTGAGATTTTAAAATGGTATTTTAAAAGAATGTTAAGGCAGTATGCTACATTAGGATGGAAACTGTTGGGTGTTAAATAGAATTACGTGGAGGCAAACAAATGAATTTAAATCACAGACTGAAAATCCTGCAGATCGAGGAAAGGCTCATAAAATCACAGAGTTAAAAAAAAAAGAAAAAGAAAAAAAAAACCACATCATATGTCAGTTAACCTAATCCTGCGATAGAATAATATTGCTTATATATTATAATATTCCATATATATTCCTTAAATAACATTTCTTATATTTTGTCAAGTCTAGATTGAAATCTGATGGGATGCCAATTCAGATATATTTCTAGAGACAGAATATTTTACTATTGTCAGACTATTCTCCAAACCTGTTTTCAAATATCTGAAATATTTAACATAATTGATCTTCTCTAAATTTTAGGTAGACATACTGATCTGATGCATGGCAATTTCAATGAATAAATCTACTAGAAAATGGAATTGAGAATTTGCCCATCAAATTTGCAGATTTAATAAACTAGTGACAATTTTAAAGTTTCAGAAACCAGGAATAAAATACAAGATGACCTTGGGAAAATTGTCCAATCTAAAAAAGATAATATTTAGTAAGAGTCAGTATAAAGTGGATGGGGAACAAAAAAGTTTAAACATAAATATAGTGTGTGTGTGCAGACGAATAATCCAAGAAATTTTTTTGTTAATGTAGAAAAAGAGAAGTATGAATAAAGTGCTTTTATGAAATATGTCGGTGTGATATCACGAGTTCTATCAAATCTGTTAGACACCAGGCAGCATTCCTACTGCTCTGTTTTACAAAAGAAGAATATTGCGTTTCGTTGCTATTATTCCATTTCATTAGAGTATTCATGCTGGGGAGCTATAGTGCACGTCTTTAGTGAGAGTCTAGGGCAAGATTTTAAACCCTAGAAAGCCAGGATGTCATCAGAGAAAGCCATTTTAAGATTACCAGACTGAGGTGAAAACATAGAAATCAGGATGTGGTATCCTGAGAAAGCCAACAGGAAGTGAGAGCTGTAAGAAACATAGGCAGGAGGAGGTAGACGTCCACGGCAGGGTCAGAGAGAGGAATTTTGAAAATCAGACTATTGGACTAGGAGTGTTAGTAGGAGGGCTCACAGCAGGTGTATTGGGAAGCCCCAAGTTTAGTTCTCTGCTTGCAGGAGAAGGATTTGAGACACTAGACCATTTAGAGATCTGACTGTATGGCCTCCTTCACTTGACCCTTCTGGTCAATGTTAAAAGAACTACCACCATTTCTGTCATTATAATTAAAGTTTCCCTTATTGAGGGCTTTCTGTGTGCCAAGAGATCACTTGTTCCTTTATTCTATAAATATGTATTGACCTTGAATCTACCTGATATTGTGATAGTTACTAAGATATGATAGTAGGTAAAACAATGTGGTCTTCACTCTCATAGCGAGGGTGAGACAGATATTAATCCTAAAGTGTATGTGATCTAAATATAAACATACATGTAATTGAAATGTGAGACATGCTATTAACTATAAAGAAGGACACTAGGAGACCAGGGGCTCTGATTTGATTTGAGAAAGTTCTGCAATGTAAAAGATGAGCAGGAAAGAACCGGAAGAAGAGAGAATGGGCTGGGGGCAGAGAAATTTCTTGAAGGACATGAGAACCAGTGAGGTATTGGTGAGAGTCCCACAGAAAGGGCCGGGACAGGGAAAGAAGCCAGTTCACACAGGGCCTAGCAGAATATTTTTTCTTACGATAACCCTAGCGACAGTGTGAAGTGTGGGTTGGAATGAATGTACAAACTAGTTAAGGGGCCAGTTACTTGGACCATCATAAGAAAGATAGGGAATAATAATGCTTTCAGTGCTCACAAGCCAGGAGGATTCTCATTTACAGAAGAATAGACAGGGGCGCCTGGGTGGCTCAGTTGGTTAAGCGTCCGACTTCATCTCAGGTCATGATCTCACTGTCTGTGAGTTTGAGCCCCATGTCGGGCTCTGTGTTGACAGCCCAGAGCCTGGAGCCTTCTTCAGATTCTGTGTCTCCCTCTCTCTCTGCCCCTCCCCTGCTCATGCTCTGTCTCTCTCTGTCTCAAAAATAAATAAGAACATTTGGGAAAAAAAAAAAAAAAGAATAGACAGAGGCTTGGAAAGGTAAAGTCCCAAAGTCACGTGCATACATGAGAGATTAACTCTTTTGTGTTCAGTCTTCCCAGTCACATACTCATTAAAGCAAGAGTCATACAAATGTAGAACTGGAATAAAAAGACCCTATGTAAATTAATTCATTGGTTTATTCAAATATTTGTTGAGTTGCAGTTCCAGGCATAGGAGATACAGTATTGAAAAAAAAAAAAGTTCCTCTTCTAATAAAGCTTACATTTTAATGGGGAAAGAAAAAAAAAACATAAATAGATGAACAAACTAGCTACCTAAATACCAGCAATATAACGATAACAATAACAGGATCATGTGGTAAGCAGTGATAGAATGGCTTCTGTTGTTGCTGGAAACAAAAAAGTTCTCCTACAACCAAAATAACAAATGAACGGCAGGCAGTTTCCAAGAAGCCTCTTAATGTTCATTAGTGTAAGTTGGAGAGAAGTATGTTCCCTGTATAGCACAGAGAAGAAACACCCTCATTCATGCTTACTTGGGGATAAGTAGTACTAACCCACAAAGTGCAGGCCGATACTTGTGGCATGACACGTGAGACTTGGACCTCAGGAGGAGTTTCTTGTTGGCCCATAAAGTAATAAACACTAGAAAGCATACAGTGAGAAGTGTTAGAAACTCCATCCCTACTGTGTGCAGTGGAATCCTCCCATGGCCGCCATGACCTCCGCTGCTGTGTGTTACACCTGTGGTTATGTCACACGGGGAAATGCATTTCACAGTTGTCATTAAGGTTACTAAGTTGTCGACCTTACACGAGGGAGATTGCTGAGCGGTCTGAACCTAACACACAAGCTCTTCAAAACCACAGAGCTTTCTCCTGATGGCAGAAGAGGAAGTCAGAGAGATTCTAAGCGTGAGAGGGATTTGAGAAGGTGTTGCTTTCTTGAAGAATGTTGTCTGATGTATAATGTCTCACGTTTGTCCATAATCATTATTAAAAAAAAGTATCCAAAATCTATGGTAAGCAGAAAACAGGTACACTACCTTCCTGATACGATAGTTCAATGTTCTCTTTTTAATGTACAAACACAAATTTGAGCTGTGAAGACATACTTGTCTGGGTCTTACTTGGCAGTTATTGACTGTGAAACACCAGGGATATGGTAACATTCCCATGTACACTATCAGTGAATGGGTGGTTTTATTTGTTCTAAAAGAACCAATGCAGAGCTATGGATTGTCCAATCAATGGCAAAATTTTGATCAGAAATATATGCATTTAATATTTGGGAAAATTTTTATCAAATCATTGTATCAAAACAAGCGAATTTGGCAATTGCATATTCACCCACTGGTTCACTCTGTGTGTTAGAATGCGGTATATAACACATTTGAGTGGGAAGTCTACATGAAGTACTTTCAAAATCCCTTCCTGTAGGAAGCAGTATCATATTATCAAGAAGTGACACAAACTTGCTACTGATAGAATAAAGTCACGTTCTTTTATTTTTATTATTTTTCTCTAGAGAGAAAGAGAGCACGCGGGCAGAGGGGCAGAGGGAAAGGAAGAGAGAGAATCTTAAGCAGGGTACACGCCCAGCACAGAGTCTGGCACGGAGTCCAATGTAGAGCTTGATCTCATGACTGTGAGATCATGACTTAAGCCAAAATCAAGAGTGGGATGCTTAAATGACTGAGCCTCCCAGGCACCCTAAACTCACATTCTTTTTAAAATTTTTAATGCTTATTTATATTTGAGAGAAAGAACCAGCAGGGGAGGGGCAGAGAGAGAGAGAGAGAGAGAGAGAGAGAGAGAGAGAGAATCCGAAGCAGGCTCCAGGCTTTGAGCTGTCAGCACACAGCCCAGTGCGGGGCTCGAACTCACAAGCCATGAGATCATGACCTGAGCTGAAGGTGGACGCTCAACCGACTGAGCCCCCCAGGCGCCCCTAAAGTCACATTCTTTAACAACACATTAAATGAGCTATGTGTGTATCTAGGCTTCCCCCCACCCATTCTTTTCTTTTCAGCAGATATCAATTATCCACCAAATATTCATGCTTCTTCTTCCAAACTTGACATTAAGAGACAGCTACTGAGCCAAGGACTACATTTCCCAGCCTGCTCTGTACCCCGGCATGATCAACTGACTTGTTCTCACCTGTAGATAGTGTGGCTTTTCTTGTTCCTTTTCTTCATCAGCCAGCCACAGGCAGAGGATTCTTAGGTCCTAAAGTGAATGGAAGGGTCACAAAATAGAAACAACCCAAGTCCCTGAATCACCACATGGAAGATCCCATTCTGACCAGGAACATGTACAATGCACTATTAGGATGTGAAGCAAATTTCATTGTGTTATGCTAAGAAAAGTGCGTGTGTGGCATAAATGTTAATAATTCTGCAAAATTTGAACCCACGTTATAAAGAGAAAATGCAGTAAAAATTATATCCAGTTTGGCATTTTATTTTAAATGAAAAAAGTATCTCTTTAGTTTGTCATTTTCAAATCACTATTTGGAGTTTTTAACATCATCATTAAAAAAAGTAAGCATTAACTAGATCATTTTTTTAGCTCTAAGTAAAGAATTTCCAAATTCATTAGAAGTTTTATATCTGTTGTTGTTGTCATAACACATAGTTAACTTTCAATGTATTTTAGTAAATATTTGGTCTCCCAAACCACACATAACAAGTAATTAAATGAAATTGGTAGTTAACAAGTAATGTTTCTCTTTACACTATTAATTTAAAATAAATCAATAAGCATGCATCACTTAAATGGAAAAAATCAGGAATTTTCTTTAATTATAATGAATATTATGGAATGTTATAAATAAGCTCAATAATAAATCTATAATAATAAACTAACTTAAAATGAAATATTTTGGGGGCACATGGGTGGCTTGGTCAGTTGGTCAGCAACAGAATTCAGCTCAGGTCATGATCTTGTGGCTCATGAGTTTGACCCCACGTTGGGCTCTGTGCTGGTAACTCAGAGCCTGGAGCCTGCTTCAGATTCTGTCTCCATCTCTTTCTGTCCCTTCCCTGCTCACGCTCTGTCTCTCTCTGGAAAATAAGTAAACATTATAAAAATGAAATATTTTGTTTTCTTATTAAAGGCCACTTCTTTCTCCTTTACCACATGAAAATATGAAATGATTTTTTTTTAATTGGAAAAGAATTCACAAGATCATATAGAAGATCATACTGTGAAAGAGACTTAAGAGTCAGAAAAAGTGAGATATGATAGTCTAATAAATTCAAATATATTTTATTAGCCAAGAGTGTCAGTGATAAGAATCAATACTATTATATGATTTTCCTTTGAGTTTTATTTCCTGATTCATTTGAGTCTTCCCTGATAGGATAGGTATCTCCTTAACACAATTTGACTTTGATTTCTCTAGGCTCTCTTCTTCATCTCTCCCTCACCCTTCCAAATTTAATGAGCACCTGCTATAGTCAGACACTGTTCTAAGCCCTGGCTTTATCACAGCGAACATGGCCCTTGACCACAAAAAACGTTAGGTCTAGTGGGTAAAACAGACAAATAATAACTAAAGTGGCAAATGTGAATGCACCACAATGTACATACGCTATGATAGAGCGCAAAAAGAACAATAAGGAAATGCATACGGCAGGAGCAGCTAACCCAGACTGGGGAGGTCAGAAATTATCCCAGAAAAAACTGTGTCATAGCCTGGGTTCTGACGAAGAGCTGGCCAAGTGCAAAGTTCAGGAAGGAATTTTCCAGACCAGAGCACAGCAGTAGTTGCAGGGGCCCTGTAGAGCCTCAGAGCTGGGCGGGGGGAGGGGAGCAGCAGGATCCAGTTCACACAGGACCTGATAAGCCATGTGAAGAACTTGAGAGTTCACCCTATGGGCAATGGGGAGCTAAGAAAGGATTTTAAGCAGGAGAGTGACATGGTTCATTTTGTGGCGTAGGAAGATTACTGCTGTAAGAAGGTAGGGACAGTGGAGGCGTGCTGTCTGGTTAACAATGGGGCAGTGGGGGAAGAAACCTAGGGAAGAAATAATGGTGGCCAAACCCAGGTAGTGGCTGTGGATATGGAACAAGTAAACAGATTCAAGAGACACATAGGGGGTGTCAACTAGATTTGGTTTTAGAAAGAAAAGGCAAGAATAGGGGTCTTCTTGAACATATAAACACATATTTTCAGACCATGTGGGTTTCCACTTACCTCTTGAGCCTGGGCTCTGTTCTCATACTAGCCTCTCATCTGATCTCAAGCTGAGGGGTTCAATCTTGTCTCTGACCAATGTGTAAAGAGAAAAGTCATCAAGACCTTTTGATGCGGCCCCACATCTTTCTCTCCCCCTTCAGTCCAGAAGCCAGGAGGACAGCCTAGGTTTGCATTTTAAATAATTCTATTTGGTGTAGTGTATGACTGTTCCTCATTCTTATTATATATTAGGAGTTTCAAAGTCAGTCATAATACCAGGTCGCCAATCTTGATGCTTCCTGACAGATGAGGGCTTTGTGCATATTTTTTCCCTGCTCCTTTTAGACTCTGTGCTCTCCAGTGTTCCATGTAAGAGCAACTACATTTTAATGCAATGACAGCTATGAAAAAATAAAACTATCAGTCATTGTCAAATATTTTATAAATGGAGACAGAGGAGGGGTTCAGTTCTCTGTGTAACAAGGACAGAGGAGAAAGGTCAGTGATATATCATGTGGTATAGGATTTCCCCTTAAGCAATCTTCTGCTAAGACTTGCTCACAGTGTGGAAGCTTTTGTTGGTCAGGGACTCTTAAGATTGCTCCTCAACTTAAGGCTACAAATATTCAAGTCTCTGCTCTGTATGGTATTGGAGACAGGAGAGGATGCATTTCAAGTGGATCTGGGGAAAGAATTAATTTTTGTCACTTATGAAAGCCAGGAACTAATATTCACAGTTGTTTAACTTATGAAAAATTAATTAGATGACTTATAAATTATGTATGTGGGAAAAAGAAAATCTATCAATGGCTGGTTTGAGAATTCAGAAGAGCACTTAAGTTGATAACAAAAGGTATTTTGTGCAGCAGGTCACGTTTGGGGTGGGCTTTTGTTCTTCCTTTGTGCCTGAAAATGGTGAATACTGAATTGTTCTTATGTAATCCCCTGGTAGTGAGGGAACTAACCATTTCAATAGAGTTTATCACTGTGTGCTTGTCTGCTGTTTGGAAGCATAGAAGGCAATTGACAAAAATTGAATAGGAAAGTCAGAGAACTGGAAAGTTTCTAGAAGAACCAGAATGTCTGAATACCGAACCGATGTGCCTAGCAACACCACATGACCTCATAATGAGCCCTTCTCCCAGATCTCTTGAGAAAAAAAATAAACACAGTGACGCTAGAAGTCAAAACCACACGTATAATGTAATAAGTAAACATATGTGATGCCAAAACAAGTTTAGATTTATAGTTAAAAATATCTTGTAGAGTAATAAAATATATTTCCTTACATAGTATTGTCAACAAGCCCTCTTACTCAACTATAGACGGCAACAGTTAAAACCAGTAATAGACAAGATCCACTTAACTCAAGCTGTAACTAAAACCCATTGTTTCTTATCGCACTTTCTTGAGGCATTGAAGAAGACATTTTGCAATGACTTGAACATTCCATCTGCCAGACCAGAAAAGCCCTGATAGCGACGGAATGCCTAGAAGACCACACCCCACACATCCCATTCCCTGCCCTTGGTCACAACTGAACACATACCAACCCCCACTCATGATCACGCCCTCTCTACCTGCCCTTTTGCACATAACCCCCCCCCCAACCTTTCTCTAAAACTCTAGGTGTCCATCTTGTGGGTGGCGAGGTCAGTTGTTAAGTCTTGAGCCTCCTACCTCCCCCAGCTGCTGGCACCCCAAATAAGTTTCTCCCTTTCTCTTTTCCAAACCTTCATTTCTTGAATTATTGGCTTCTCTTACAAGTTTATTTGAGTTTGTTTGGCAACATTGTTGGCAAACCCAGCCAGGAACTATGCTTTCAATTTGTCTAACCCCCTCGGAATTCCCCAGGACTTGTCCAGCCGTCTCAGGATTCCCCAGGATGGTGCAGTAGGCTACGGCAGCACCAAGGCTTACCTGTTCCTTTCCTCAGCTAGTGGCTATGATAGATCCTTCAGTAACTGTCTGACTTTTATTTACTTTTATTTTTTTAAGTTTATTTATTTATTTCGAGAGAGAGAGAGAGAGAAAGTGCAAGCAGAGGAGGGGCAGAGAAAGGGGGAGATGGAGAGACTCCCAAGCAGGTTCCTTGCTGTCAGCCCAGAGCCCGATGCAGGGCTTGAACTCATGAAACTGTGAGATCATGACCTGAGCCGAAATCAAGAGTCTGACCCTTGTCCACTGAGCCACCCCGGTGCCCCAGTAACTGACTTTTAAAAGAATATCTACTATTATTGTATTTTTTTCTCTTAATTTTCTCGTCCATACCAAGAAACGTAGGCAGTGGCAACATTCATGAATGGATGCAAATTGGAGTGCAGTGACTTTGTTAGAAATGTTCACTGTCACTTTGCAAGATATATTATAAATATGACTCTTAATTAAAGTCTTTTTTAAAGTTCTATAAATGTTTTTTGGAACGATGAATGTGGATATAATAACTAATTAAATAAATATAGTTTAAATTCAAAATAATTTATTCTAGTTTAAATTCTATAATGAAATGAAAAATGACAAACTGTACCTCAGAAAATAGTAGCTATTCTGGATTAGTGATATATTATCTTCAGTGTTGATCTTGGTAAGTAGGATTAGAATCTTAAGTATAAAGTAAATTATATCCTTTGATTGGCATACTGTAGATGATTACGCGTTAAATGAAAACAAATCACATTCCTGGTGCTGTCTGGGATTTTCTACAGCTATTTTCCTTTACTCTGTTTCTTAATCTTTCTTGAAAAGAGATAGGTTGCTTTCTTTATTCAAAGAAAATAGTTTAGGGGCGCCTGGGTGGCTCAGTCGGTTAAGCGTCCGACTTCAGCCCGGGTCACAGTCTCGCGGTCCGTGAGTTCGAGCCCCCCGTCGGGCTATGGGCTCATGGCTCAGAGCCTGGAGCCTGCTTCCGATTCTGTGTCTCTCTCTCTCTCTCTCTGCCCCTCCCCCGTTTATGCTCTGTCTCTCTTTGTCTCAAAAATAAATAAATGTTAAAAAAATTAAAAAAAAAAAAAAGAAAATAGTTTAATTAGCACGAAGCAACAGTGTCTACTAAAATTGAAGGAAATTAATGAGTTTGGCCTGGAATTCAAAAGATAGCTAAAAAGAAAATACAAATATACCTAAGGGGCAGTCTAATAATCTAATCTAGTTTAGCAATGAGGTGGGCATTTATAATGCCAGCTGAGTTTGGCCTCTTTCATTTTGGGGAGGATTGGCAAGGGTTTCCCTGTATTATATCCTGCTATACGCAACTGATTTTCATAGTGATATATCCCTTGAGATTTTATCCTAAATGTATGGTTCCACAGAAGAAAAAAATGTGGATAAAAATATTAATTCCAGCTTTACTGTCAATTCTAATTCACAGTTGCCCACATATTGAAACTGAGTGACTAAAAGGGGTCTCATTATATTCTAGGCGTTTGCAATGTCACATCTAGAGAGATGAGCGCACCTGGAGACAAATGACCAGACTACCATAAAACAGAAGCTTAATTATGTTCACTTACATTTTCAAATTATTCCCAACAAATTACCTTGGGTAGGTGACACATCCATCAAGGCAAGACTCTAATTTCATATTCACAGTAATGTGCTCCTGTAAACTGCTCTAATAAGGCTTTAACTGAGTTTTCCTTGTGACCTCACCGAGCTGAAATATTGCAGGCTGTGTATTTTGCAGTATCTCCAATTAATTTCTGACCTTGGTGCTGCCTGGGCACAATGAGGCAAGTGAAGGGTGGAGATCAGATTTAATTTTGAATTTCCTGACTGCTGCTGGTTTGTATCTCAACTTGAACATTACTTAAACATGTTATTTTTGGTCAGTGACTTTTTATGCAGCACCACTGGGCAAATGCAATTAAGTAGGCTAAGTTTTGTTCTCAGCTGTCCTCTGAGTTGTTGTATGGGAACTTGGACTCTCAACAGGAAACACCTGTATGGTAGTTGTATACCAAGCCTTCCCAGGGAATTAATATATAACATTGTTCCTAAGCCTCACAAGCTCTTCCCCAAATAGAAATGCCCAGCTGTATTTGAGGGCTGTATTTTTAATTACTTGTGAAAATCCAACCTCTTGGCTTAGAAGTGAACCTCACTGCAAAGGTCTATCAGGCTTAGCTGCATCAATGGTCAGCCACAGATTTCATTTATTTCATCGTTCAATTTTAGAGTATTTTTACTCAACCAACTTCTATTGAATATCCACCCTGTATAAGGATTTTGGAGGGGTACAAAGAAATCAGCTGCAGATCTCTCAACAGAGATAAACAAGAAAAGTACTATTTTCTTGAGTGGAATGCTTTCTTGGAGTTCCTTTTTGGAGACAACCAGCAGATATTTAGACAGGCTGTTTGCTTTGTGAAAAATAAGTTGAAAGCGTGCCGCTGTAACCTTCTATAACCTGTTTTGGGCAGTGTATAGATTAAACATAATTAAAACACTCAGTAAAAAAGTCTAGAAAGGAAGGGTAAACATAACAAAACTACCCTTTGCGTGTCACAGCTGCCCTCCTGATGAAGTTAGAGAACTCCTCCGAAACAAAAAGCTAAGAAAGCATTGAAAACAAAAGTGGTAAATCAAGTTGAACACGAGGCTGCAGTTATCCTGGTAAAATTTGCTGATTTACCTCACTCAGAGGTTTGGGTTTCAATAGCTTAGTGGTTTCAGACAATAGGCCTTGCGCCTAAGCAAGACGAGAGAAATTCCAGCACGAAGCTGAAGACCTTAAAGAGAAGTACCCTTAGTGAAAGGACCAGAAAGCTCATCCACTGCAATAGGGAAATAGCAGGCAGGGGCATTTATCAGGGTTGGTCTCAGCACGGGACAGGAGGAAAAAAAAAATGTTCCTCAAGAACATGCAACTCCTCGTTTGAGTTTAGTATTTGAATTTACGACAGCAGAGATGTCTAGATAACGTCAAGCTAAGAAATTAAAGGGTGGAGAATAATAGAAGCAAACACAATTCTGATCGATGGTGACACGCGTTCCACCTAGACCTCCCAGCATCCCCAAAGGTAAAGCATCAACTTACTTAAAAAATTAGCATTCGTATCCAAAATATACAAAGAGCCACTAAAACTCAATAATAAGAACACAATCAACACAACTGAAAAAATGGATAAAAGATTTGAACAGTCACTTCACCAAAGAGACTATACAGACGGCAAATAAGCTATGAAGAAATGTTCAATATTAGATGTCATTATAAGATTAAAACAACTAAGTTCAAACGACTACGATGAGATACCACTACATACCTTTTAGATTGGCAAAAATCCAAACCCTAACAGCGCCGAATGCTAACGGGGGTGTGGAGCAACAGGGCCTCTCATTCATTGTTGGCAGGACAGAAACGCGGCACGGCCGGCCACACTGGGGGACGGTTGGGCCATTTCTTACGAAACCACACTTACAAAACTTACCCTGTGATTGAGCAATTCTAAGTATTTAGCCAAACGAGTCGAAAACTTACACGCTCACATAAAAGCATCCACATGGATGTTTGGGGTAGGTTTATTCACAATTGCCCAAACTGGGGGGCAACTAAGATGGCTAAACTGTGATGCACTCGTACAGCAGGGTATGATTCAGCCATAAAAAGAAATGAGTTATCAGGCTGTGCAAAGACTTGGAGGAATCTTAAAAGCACACTGTAAGTGAAAGAAGCCAGTCTGAGAAGGTTACACACTGTATGACTCCGACTGTATGGCATTCTGGGAAAGACAAAAGTATAGAGACAGCAAAAAGGTTCGTGGTTGTCAGAGATTCAGGGAAGAGAGGAAGAGAGAGATGAACAGGTGGAGCGCAGAAGATTTTTAGGGCAACGAAACTATTCTGTGTAATACTATAATGGCAGATTCATGAAATTATACATTTTTCAAAATTCATAGAACTGCATAGCACAAACTCTAGATTTTAATCGACAATAATTTATCAACACCTTTTATCAATTAAAATAAATGCAGTACACTAACATATTATGTTAGTAATAATGGAAATTCTGGGGTGGGGGGTGTTATATACAAGATTCTCTGTACTTAATGTTCATTTTTTTGTAGAAGTCTAACACTCTAAAGAATAAAGTCAATTAATTCAAATGTTTAAAAATTAGTAAATAAATATTCTAGAAAAAATGTTATAATTGAAATTAAAGACTTAGTGAGAACATTAGACTTCCACTTTCAGCCCACATGGAATGACAAGGACCAATATTTACCCTCCCACCTGAACCAACTAAAAACATGAACAAAATATAGGAAAGGATGGTTTTCAAGACATGAGATATCAGATACCAAGGGACAGTGATATCCACGAGAAAAGAAACAAGTAAGGTCAGCCTTATGATTTTCTGAGCTTACCGTTTTGAGAGAGTTTCCAAGACAAGGTGAAGAAAAGGGGAACCCATGTAGAACCTGGCAGCCTCCTTGAGCTGAAGAGATAGAACCGATCGTCCCGGGACAGCAGGGGAGCTGGACAATGCAGGGCTGATTACCTGAAAGGAGAGAGTTACACAGCTAGAGAACTCTGGAGATCTGCAGGGGGTTGTATTCAGCAGAATTCTGGCTGACCAATGCATGTGGGAAAAGTACTAGATGCTAGAGCTGTTGAACCAACCAGAAGGATTAGAAGTAATAGTGCCTGATGCCCACAAAGGACCGAGAATGGTGTCCAGAAGACTGGAAAATCTCACAGGGCATTTGTTAAAGTATAGAGAAGGGTCTTGCACCAGTCGTATGGGATGAATAGCTCTAGATGGACCACCGCTCCAGTTCTACCCAACAAATCCTTAACATGAGACCAAAACAATCAAGCTGTTTCTAAGTAACCTAAATGCATCCCAGATAGAGCTCAAGAATATTTGTAGGAATACAAAATATCCAGCATTCAAAAAACCGAATTCAAAGCACCTTGAATCAAATAAAAACTTATCAGGCATGCAAACACACAGGAGAATCTGATTCATAATGAGGAGATAAAACATTCAGGTGAAATTAACCCAGTACTGACACTGTTGTTAGACTTAGTATACCAGAATTTTAAAACAATTATTATAGCTGGATCCCAATATTCAAAAAGTTGAATAGAGACATAAAGGGACCTAAATCAAACTTCCGGAGATGAAACGTACAACAAAAAATACATAGGGAGGGATTAATAGTGGTTAGGTATCACAAAAGAAAATGATGAGCTAACTTGAAGACGTAACAACATAAACTATCCAAAGTGAAACCCAGAGAGAAGAGAGAATTTAAACAAAGAAACAAATAAAACAATGAGCAGATCCTCACTGAGCTGGGGACAGCTTCCAGTGGTTTAATGTACATAGAATTGGAATCCCTTAAGAAGAGGAAAGAGTGGGAGACAGAACAAATATTTGAAGAAATAATGGCCAAATCTTTCCTAAACTTCGTTATAATTGTAAAGCCACAGATTCAAGGAACTCAATAAACCTCAGGCATAAGAAACATAAGGAAGACACCAGTGTACATCATAATAAAATTACTCAAAGTCAGTCATAAAGAAAGATCTTAAAAGTAGGCAGAGAGAAAAACAGATTACATGTTGGGGCACCTGGGTGGCTCAGTTGGTTGAGCATCAGACTTCAGCTCAGGACATGATCTCAAGGTTCGTGAGTTCCAGCCCCCCATCGGGCTCATTGCTGTCAGCCTGTTAGCGTGGAGCCCATTCGGACCCTTTGTCCCTCTCTCTCTGCCCCTCCCCTGCTTGCGCTCTCCCAAAATAAATAAGTATATAAAAAAAACAACACACATTACATGTTGATCAGCAGAGATATAACCATGAGAGTTTACAGTCAGAAACAAATGAGAAAACAGTGGAGCAATATGTTTAAAGTACTGAAAGGAAAAAAAACAAACAAACCTGTGAGCTTAGAATTCTGTATGTTCCAAGACCCCCCAGTGGATGCCTGAAACCATGGAGAGTACTGGACTCCATATCCATGTTTTTTTTTTCCCTATACGTACATACCTATGATAAAGTTTAATTTATAAATTAGGCATGAGAGATTTAACAGTAGCTAATAATAAAATAGAAAAATTTTGACCATTTACTTAACAAAACTTATGTGAATGTGGTCTCTCTCCCTCTCAAAATATCTCATTGTACTGCACTCACCCTTCTTGTCTTGGTGTGAGATGATAAAATGAGGTGTGGTGCAGTGATGCAGGCACTGTGATGGAGTTGGGCTACCATTGACCTGACGATTCATCAGAAGAAGGATCATCTACTTCTGGACTGTGGTTGATCGCCATAAGGAAATGCAAAAGCAAAACTTCAGATAAGGGGAGTTACTGTACTCTGTGAGATTCCTCTCGTCATCTCTAAGAACCTGCATTTTCACCAGGATGCATTTAAGCGTGGCTTTGTTTTTGTTTGACCTGCTTGGCATTCTGTGTTCACAGTTGGAATACTCATATCTTTTGAAAAATCTTAAAAATTGGGGTGCCTGGGTGGCTCAGTCGGCAAAGCATCCAACTCTGGATTTTGGCTCAGGTCATGATCTCACAGTTCGTGAGTTCGAGCCCTTGCTTTGGGCTCCAGGCTGGCAGTGTAGAGCCTGCTTGGGATTCTCTCTCTCCCTCTCTCTGCCCCTCCCCAGCTCTCTCTCTCTCTTTCTCTAAGTAATCAATTTTGAAAAAAAATTTTAAAATAAACAAAAATTTATTTTAAATAATTAGCTACTCATTTTCTAAAGATCGCTTTTCTGCCGTTTCCTCTATTCTCTTTTTTGGAGTCCCTGTGAATCCTCTCAAACCATTTTCTATCACTATTAACGGCTCTTTCTATTTTAAATCTCCTTATCCCTCTGCAGTGTTCTAGCAGAATACCTCACTATTTTTTCCCTGTCCAGTAATTGTCTCTATTTTTGGGTCCAGTGTAGATATTTTTTATTTGTTTGTTTGTTTGATTTGTTGTCAATTACTGTTATTACTTGAGGTATTTTTACTTCACTGTTTGCTTTTTCTGTGTTCTTTGTTCATATGTTATGTTTTATATTTTTGTTTTGTTATGCCTTCTTACATCTCTTTGAGAACTCAACACATACATATTTTAGGTTAACTTTCATATTGGTTTATTGTATTTTCATTTTATTAGATTGATTTCATCTCATGGCTGTCGTTCCAAAATTGGTGTTCTTCATGAATCTTGGAACCTTGGTTTCCAGGTTCATCTGCACTGGAAGTCTGACATCATCCGTAGGGTGTCTTAAGGCCTCTATCCCACAGAAATTCCGTAAATAATGCAAATCCAGATATCAGGTTCAAGGGTGGCATAGACTCTGCCCTGATTTCTAGGATCTGTTTACTTCCTCCTATCCCCCTAGTGATGCAGTTTTACAAAAGCTCTAATCATCTGTTCACTAAGTGGTGGACGCCCCTGTTCTGAGCTTGTATTCCTGGCACGGAGAGCCCCATTGCAGCTCCTAGTTTTAGTTTTTGCTTCGTCCCATCTCCCATATTGCTCTTAGCTTTTATGACCCGCTAGAGCCCAAACTGCCATCAGTCCCCACTTGCTTCCAGACAGCAAACCCCACCTACTGCTTTGAATTTCTTTTTCATTTTTCATCAAAAAGATGTATTTCTTGTCTGTGAGAGTGGTTTTTACATTCCAGTTTTTATTATTTTGCTTCAGTTAAAATTCGTATGGGAGACGGGTATGAACTTGGCATGTGTGGGCTTAATACTGTTCATTATACGATAAGGTGGAGAGGGCAGATATGTTTAATTAAACTCTTTTGTTTTCTCGATGTCGCGGTTGCTGTTACTTAGGCCCTTGCCTAGTGGCCCCTGGGTAGGCAAGGAAATGTAGTTTGGTTCAATTCCTCTATATAACAAAAATTGAACAGTCGAGTTACTTTTGAACTATAATTTATTGTATACACCCGATATATTCAAATATTTGTTTACTGAGTTCAATGACATTCTATTTTGTTTTCCTTATTGGAAACCTGGACTTAATATTTCATGTTCTCCCACAAAGACCAGATGTTCTCAATGTAACGTTCAGGGAGCAGGACCAAAATATGCTCTGAATATACTTTGAAACCTCGTTGTAAAAGATTAATGATCTCTCATTCAACAGGTTCTTTTTTTTTTTTTTCAGCCTTCCTTTAAATGTTCACGTGACCGATAGCTTATCCATGTGTATTGTACATTACAAATGAACTTGTCAGAAAAGGAATTATATACGTCCGGGAACCAGAGATAACTTAACGTCAGGACCCATTTCCCAGGCCCCACCCATGGATAATGTGCAAAGTGTTCTTTCCTTAGGAAGAAAAAGTTTTCTCTATTGTAGACAATCTTCTTAGGTAAGCTGGTACCAGAATAATACGGATTTTACGTATTTTAAGGTTTACTTTGTTTTTTTTTGCTGAGAGGAATATGCAGCTGCAATGAATGTGATGTGAGAGCTTGTGAGAATAACAGTTTCAGGACACGGCTGTAATGGAAATCCGAGGAAGCTGGTTTGGATTGCTCCCCAAAGGGGGCTGAATGGAGAAATGGTTGGTAAATATTTATCACACTAGGCAGAAGCAAACCTCTTCCACCCAGAGCAACTTCACATAGACTACTTTAAAACATCTCCTGTTTCTCTGAGGTTGACAGTTAACATTTTGCATAGCATGTAAGCCATCTTCCCTTTAAACAAAAATTTAAACTGTTAAACAGCTGTCATTATTGCACAGAATTTTTAGCAACAAAACCGTAAGAAAAAAGTATTTCACATGGGAATAAAATAAGAGAGACAAAATTAGCCAAAACTGAGATTAAATAAATTGGGAGACTGTCTCTCATTCAATGAGCCCAAACTGTAGGTGCTTATTAAAAGAAGAAATGAGGACATTCAGAAAATGTCCACTGCTCTCCACATGCCGTGTTAGTCAGAGAGAGAGTTAATAAGCCAGGGGTTAAAGGAATCAGAGAAAGCCTGGATGCTCCATAGTTTCTGAAAAAGAGGCTCAAAACTATTTTTGTATCTCACATTTATACAATGTAGAAAAGGACCAATTATCCATATCAAAGTTTCCAGAGAGACGGGAGGGGGGGGGAGGCAATTGGAGATGAAGGGCAGACTATCCCTCACTCTCTTCTCCCATCTAATGCCACCAGGTGCCATCAGATGGAAACACAATGGTACCAAAACAGAGTCTATACGCACCGTGTCCCATGGGCTGCCCTCACACACACTGAGCAGTAAGCAAATGCAAAACCCTGTACGGACAAATTGAATGCTCCAAAGTCATTCTGTGAAACCAGACAAGAGAAAGATGTCCCAGCCTGGGGCATCTGAAATATGTTTACAGGAAGATGAAAACAGAACAGGTCAAGACACAAACTGTGTGGGTCCTCACTGGTGCCAAAGGCAGGGACCTGTGGTATCCCAGGTCCTAAGATGCCAAAATCCTAAGAGGATTTGCCCCGGAAAGCAATAGGTCCATTTTATGACTATTCATGTGCACCAACCACAAACAAAAATATAGGAGAAAAAATATCTAACAGACTTTTTTGGGGCATGGGAAGTGCGTTATATTGTTTAAATTGGGAACAGATGAAAATCCATGTGTTCTTCTGCCTAAATGGGAAAGGTTTCAAAATAAACTTGGTAACTCAAAAATAAAGATTCTTAACATTAGACACGAAATAACTCCGATAACAAGTGAATAAGCTTCTCATAAAGATTTTAAAAAATCATCAGCATTTATGACCGGTGGTGTGAAACTTTTGTTTGTTCTGAATGAATGGCTACTTAGGAGACAGCTACAAAAAGTGTCCACCAAAACCTCCCAGATGTTGAAAATAAATCTTGAAAATAAGTATGAAATAACTATGAAGGTTTAGATTCTATTAATTAGAAAGTTGGTAGTCTTATTTTAATAGCTAAGGATGCTGTGTGTGTTAAAGAACGGTACTAAAATCTTTTTAATAAGGATCTTTAACTATCTGTAATTTACCATGTTTAGCTGATTGCTTCTTTCTCCTTTTTGAAGGTCTACCTGCTCAAGGCACTAAGAGGGAATATAGTGTCATGGTCAAAACACAGGTTCTATAACAAAATCACTGCAGCGTGATCTTTAGCAAGTTACTCAACCTCTTTATACTTCATTTTCCCATCCATCAGATGAGGATGACAATATTTATTTCAAGGAGTTGTTGTAAATATTCAAAGTTTTAATATACTTAAAATACACTTAAGCTGACGGACATATATATAAACTTTAAATAAGTAAGAACTACAAAGATAATTGGATTTTACCTTCTTATATAGCTTCTTAGTTTTATTTTTTTTTAATGTTTATTTTATTTCTGAGGGAGAGAGAGACAGAGAGAGACAGGCACAAGCTGGGGAGGGGCAGAGAGAGAGGGAGATACAGAATCCAAAGCAGGCTCCAGGCTCCCAGCTGTCAGCACAGAACCTGACGCGGGGCTCAAACCCATAAACGGTGAGATCATGACCCGAGCAGAAGTCGGATGCTTAACCAACTGAGCCACCCAGGCGCCCCTGGCTCTTAGTTTTTATGAACATTTTTATGTTCACTATTAACTGCAATATTCTTATGAAATATCCATCGTTGACCCTATTTTTCAAATTTGGGAATGAAGCAGAAGAGATTACTCGAGGCCACTCAGCCAAATAGAGCAAAATTTGGAAGCAAAGTCCAGGTCCCGTGGCTCCTGCTCTAGGATGCAACTCACTGTGTCCCATTGTCTCTTGACAATTGAGTTGTTTTGTTTGTTTGTAATGTTTATTTTTTTCTATTTCTGAGGAAGAGAGAGTGGCAGAGAGAGGGGGCAGAGGTTCTGAGGCAGGCTCTGTGCTGACAGCAGAGAACCTGATGTGGGGTTCGAACTCAAGAACTGTGAGAACATGACCTGAGCTTAACTGGCTGAGCCACCCAGGTGCTGGGCAGTTGAATTTTAACTAAGTCATATGCGGGTGTGCATGCACACACAGACACGCGTGCACACACAGACACACCCACACACACATACATCACGTGTGTGCATGATGTGAGACACAATTTAGGCTATGCAAGGAAAATAAGCTCACTAAAAATATATTTTAGAGAAGTGGTTATTTAAACATGGATAGAGAGGTAAACAGAGCACAATGAGGAGGCAATTAATCAGAAGGAGTCCACCAGCAGGTTTCATATTATTTCTCAGTGTATTGAGCACAGTGTCAGTCAGTGGCTGAGAAAGCAATCCAGCCGCCAGTCTGTGCTCACGGGTTCCTGGAAATCTTCCCTAGGGTGCCCAGGACCCTGCTGTGGGGCAAACAGAGCCACAGACCCTGACACCCACCAGGGGAAGGGAAGGCAGTGACTGTCCATAATTAAATCATCTGTAACCCTTTATCTTGTTTTGGTTCTCAGAAACAAATCAAGGACACCATAAACAGAATATAAATTGCCCTTTGTAGTCCTGCCCTCTGGCATAATTAGCAGATGCCTGATCATAATGCAAGCCAGGGCAGGGAAAATCAATTTACATAATGAATTATGCTATTTCCATGTTATCTGGAAACTGCTTCTTCAAGTTCCTATGTTCCTTTTTTTAGGATGCCTCAGAAAGGGGTGTTTTGCCATGTTAATTCCCAGCCTAAAATCCTGGGATCCGGAGTCCTCAAAATGTAAAGGAACACTTAAAATTATCAACAAATTAAATGGAAATGTAGTTCTCAAGATTTCTGAAAGGATTGCTAAGAATCCTAGAGGATTCTTTTTTTTGTTTTACAATCATGAAACACTGACCACATGAATGGGGAAAATGTCACTTTCATATTTAATGGCAATTTGGAGGAAACAAATGTTTTTTAAACAAGGTATACAAAGGTGGGGAGAGGGAGAGGGAGAAAGAGAGAGAGAGAGAGAGAGAGAGAGAGAGAGAGAGAGACTTTAAATTGGAAATGTCGGGAATCTTTCCCTAGTAGACAAAGTGAGGTCATTTTCAGATGGAAGATAAAAAGGGATGAAGTTTCAAACAGGGATAATAAAGGAGGAAGGACTAGGGAATATATTCTTTGGGTGTTCTCTAGACTTACCAAGGTCTAAAAAGTAATGTTTCAATGTAATTTGGATTTAGAAAAGACACATGCTAAGTTTTGCTTGGCTATCCATCTTCTCTTGCTTCATATGCCAAAGTATGCTTCACTTAAAAAGATGGAAGAAATCTAGCAGGTATTTTGTAGGATTTCTTTGCAATCAAAATGTTCAGGACGCCTGGGTAGCTTCAGTCAGTTAAACATCCGACTTCTGCTCAGGTCATGATTTTGCAGCTCCTGAGTTCAAGCCCCATGTCGGCTCTGTGCTGTAGCTCAGGGCCTGGAGCCTGCTTCAGATTCTGTGTCTTCCTCTCTCTCTGCCCCTCCCCTGCTCACGCTCTGTCTCTCTTTGTCTTTCAATAATAAATAAATGTTAAAAGAATTTTTGTAAATAAATTAACATTAAAATAAATTTTAAAAAAGTGTTCAGAAGCAAAATACAAATCCACCTGTAAACTGGCAATCTGCCAATTAGTGGAAAGTTTATAAGCAAATTTAGCCATACATAAATTAGTAAAATTTAAAGTGGAATGTATGAAAGAAAGCAATATAAAACCAGTAATTTAAAAAAGTAGTAGATATGCAGAGATGATCATAGACCTGGTGGTATTAGTGAAATATCAAGAGTAAGATTTGTGCCCGTGTTCAATGTTGTTTACAGTGTGATTAACTAATTTTTAAACACTCTAGGAAAATGTCTTCCAAAATTTAACAAAATCGATAATTTTATACAAAAATACTTCTGACTCAAATTGACCCCCGTTGAGAGAAAGCCTTAAGAGACCAGTTGACATAGAATAAAAGAAAGTAATTAAAAAGTTCCAGACTTTGATGGTGTCATAGAAGACTTGATGCATCCTCCAGAGTAGATTGTAAAAATCATATCATGTCAATGCTCTTTAATTATTCCAATGCAGGGAAAAACAGGTAACACTTTTACGTTTATTTTATAAAGTGAGTAAAAGATTTTTCCCCCAAAACTTGCTAGATTCCACCAAAAAAAGAAAAGTGTAGAGCAGTCTCACCTAGTAATATCCGTAGAGAAATCTTAGATGAATTACTCACAAATAGAATTCAGCAAAGTATTACAAAAACTATACGTGCTGACCAAGTAAGATTTATTCTAGGAATTGAAGAATGATTAAATATGGGAAATCCATTAATAAAATTGAATGTTGTTGAGTTAAAATGATAAAGAATTTTTTTTAGAGTTTATTTATCTATTTTGAGAGAGAGAGAGAGAGAGAGAGAGAGAGAGAGAGAGAGAGAGAGAGAATCCCAAGCAGGCTCCACACTGTCAGTGCAGAGCCCAAACTTGACATCACAAACATGTGATCATGACCTGAACTGAAGTTGGATGCTTAACTGACTAAGCCACTCAGGTGCCCGTAAAGTTTTAAAAATCTTACGGGCATTTCTGTTCTTCATACATGCAAGAAAGGCATTTGACAAAATTTAACACATGCTTTAAAAAAAAATAAAGCACTCAACAAAGTAAGCATTGATAGATAAGCCCTTAATATGGCCATATTAATATGGACTGAGTTATCTATGCATCTCAGTACTACACACATTTATTTAAAAATAAAGAGAAAGTATTACATACATTTAAAACAAAAAACGGTATATTTTCAATACTATAAAAAGACGTTTGGAAACAAATCTTTAAGATCTTTTATTTAAAAATTTTTTTTAACATTTTTTATTTATTTTTGAGACAGAGAGAGACAGAGCATGAACGGGAGAGGGGCAGAGAGAGAGGGAGACACAGAATCGGAAACAGGCTCCAGGCTCTGAGCCATCAGCACAGAGCCCGATGCGGGGCTGGAACTCACGGACTGTGAGATCATGACCTGAGCCGAAGTCAGACGCTTAACCGACTGAGCCACCCAGGCGCCCTTAAGATCTTTTAAAATTGGAGTGCCCTGGTGATGAGACAGAGCCTAGAGTGAAACAGACTCCAGGAGAACTGATGTGACATCAGCAGAGCCTGGAGACATTCACCAGAGGGAATCCTAAAAGGTAAGTCCATAATGAGTGAAAGGCAGTCGGCGGGTACCCTCTGCGACTTGCAACTCTTTAGAACAGTGTGGTGGAGATTTTTTTGGGTATTCCCCCCCAAGTTTGCCTCCTCTACCCCACTTAAAACTTTCTTCCCCTTTTCCTTCGCTGTGATTTACCCATTACTCTGACACTTTTGTCTTTCTGAGACACTTTTAAAAATTACAGCTGTTTGTCAGTAACTTCTCATATCACAATTTCATTTTGCAATGAGGAATTATACGTGTTTTGAGATTTCGAAAGTGAAAGGAAAATGCTCTCATAACTATGTCTCAATTTCACACATAGTGTGGGGTAAACGACCAGCAAAGGTGTTGTTAATTTTACATCAGAATGTATTCTATCTGTCATGATTGTGTAATCACCTACAGTTCGTGATATCATTTTTCTAGCCTCTTTTGAACAGACATACAGAGAAATGACGGACATTTCCTCTGACTAAAAAGACTTGGAATATTCTTTCCCTTTAGTTGACAGAAAGGCAAACTGAATAAACATAGGAACAATCTCTGCAACATCTTATCAGGTTGACAGTTTGAGTTGACCATACGAGCAGCGCACTAGCTGGTACATTCCCTGAGTGTGGGTGCCATGTTCCATTTAGGCACCGCCATGTCCTTAAGGCCTGGCGCTATGCCTGTTGAGTTAATGTTGAGTTAGTTGTTGAGTTGAGTTAGTGTTGAGTTAATGATGTTGGATGATTGAATGAGTGCCATCCTGATGACTGTTACTGATTTTGCTGTCCACTTTGATAACCTAAATTTGCCCCACATGCCACAGTGATAGTCACAGAACATCACCTTCTTTGCAGAAAAACAGCTTTCCTCAGTCAAGGCTAAATAAGTAACAGAGACTGACTATAAAAACCTCCTATTTGGGTTAGAATGAACCTCACCAAGGCCATGTGACCCAGCCATGTAAAAGCTAGGAGCCGGACAAGAGGTTTCCATTTTGAAGAAGCAAATCAGCAAGAGTTAAGGAAAACTTCGAGAGGCTCCTGGATGGCTCAGTCAGTTGAGTGTCTGACTCTTGGTTTCTGCTCAGGTCATCACCTCATGGCTCATGGGATCGAGCCCCTGTCTGACTCTGCTTGGAATTCTCTCCCTCTCTCTTCCCCTCCCCCGTGCATGCATGCTCTCTCTCGCTCTCTCTCTCTCTCTCTTTCTCTCAATATAAATAAACTTAAAAAAAAGACTTTGAATTAACACATTCAAAAAATAGTAATCAAAAGATGAATATCACCAGAAAATTGCAAGCTTTTTTAAACAAGTTGAAGGATATGGAGGTAAAATGATGTTTCTAATTAGATTCACTCACCTAAAATCTTTCATCTTTCTTACTGGTCTGATGCTCACAGGCATAAGGTCACTGTGAGATTAGTGATAAAATACACAGGTTTATAAAGTTCATAACACAGCTGACTTGGGTAGGTTTCACATGTCCAATGTGTGGCCCGGAGGCAGGAGTGTTTATTTCAATCAGTAACAAACATGGCAAATGATGTGTCACCCTGACATCATCACTGCTGGTCACTGGAAATGCTGGCTGAACATCATCCCAGAACCCAATTCCCATTTGGTCCCCTGCCAAACTGTTTGAATAAATCCAGACAAGTTTACAATTTTTGCTTTGTCTGAAAAAGATCTCTTTCGCTTGGCAGTCTAAATACACTTCAGAACATTTGAGGATAGGTTGTCACTTTTTATACCTAAAAAAGGACTTTCAAAGCTCTTTTTTTCCTTTTCTTTAATGTTTATTTATTTTGAGAGAGAGACAGAGAGAAAGCAGACAAGAACAAGTGGGGGAGGGGCAGAGAGAGAGAGAGAGAGAGAGAGAGAGGGAGAGAGAGAATCCCAAGCAGGCTCCACACTGTCAGCACAGAGCTGACAACCAACGCAGGGCTGGATATCATAAACCCTGAAATCATGACATGAGCTGAAATCAAGAGTTGGATGCTTCACCAACTAAGCCACCCCAGAACCAATCGAATCTCTTAAAAACATCTTTATTGAAATATAATTCACACACCATTCAATTCACCCATGGCTTTTACTATATTCACAGAGTTATTCATTCATGACCGCAATTAATTTTAGAACATTGGCATTACCCTGAAAAGAAACTCCCCACTCCTGACCCATCACCTTCCCCATCTTCCTATCTTCCCCAGTCCTAGGAGAATATTGAGTCCCCTTCTCTCCTCTGAGGCTTGTTTTTTTGTTGCTATTTGTTTGTTTGCTTAGTGATATACTAGACTATTTTAGTGAAGTTTTTTCCCCCTGAAGTATGAAACCTTTGGTGTCTAAGTGGGCATTGCCTTGGGCATACAGTTACCCATGTATCAGCAGAGCTCTCTTGGAAATCTTTCCTGATCGCTCTTTTAAAATTTCTACCTCATTTGCTATTACACCCACCTATTAGGCTCTACTAATTACGAGCTGTTTTTGACAACGCCCTGGGACATAAGTTGCTCTGTAGTCTAAACCAATGAAATTCAGGCAGGAGTACTTTTTGAGGTCAGTCTTTGTCATTGTTCTGACCTCAGGAGGGTACTTCTTGATGTCTCTTTCTCTGTTTGTCTTTAGTGAAGGAACTATTCTATGTTTATAGTTTTCGCTCCCCATTAAGAGGGCCTATTGCTTTCAAGAACACCGTTCTGCTTGAATTTCACCCAATGAAATAAAGACAATTCCTTGGGGGAAAGCTTCAGAGGTCTCTTTTCTTCCTGACTCTCTCTCCATCTGGGCAAAATTTCTCAATCCTACTCCAGGGCTGGTTGGAGTGGTTAGTGTCAGGTCCTCTGGTCTCAGGGCCCCACTGTGATGGTGTGGAATTTCTGTCCTCTGTTTGAGATGATGTCAGAGTAATAGGAACCCCAGTGGTCCTGCCAGCCACGGCCTGGAGTAGAACCTCTATGCTTTGAGTCGGGGCTGGGTGGAGGAAGGCAGCCTCCCACCTCTCTGTAACACTCACCTGGAATTTGTCCTTGTCAACTTAAAGTAGGAGGGGATGAGAAATGCTGATAGCCTGATCCTCTCAATAAAATGCAGTAACCCTTGACTGGAAGCCAAGGGGAGGGGGCACCCATATTCTTGGCCATATTCACCTGGATTGGCACTTCTATCAGGGTGTGGGGAGGGAGAGAAGGGTCGTGGCCCAAATGCCGCGGACTCTCACTGTTCTTAGTTTTAGTAAGTTTTCTTCAATAAGTGTTTTTTTTTTTTCTTTATTTGCTCTATGTCATTAGGACAATTCCAGAGATTCAAGTTATTGTCTTCTTTTGTTTTTAAAATTCGGTTCACTGGTTTTTCTTGTTGTGCTGGAGAGTCAGCAGGGCTCCACGCTGGTGTCTCGGAAGCGAGACTCTGATCCCTTGCTCGTCATGTTTGTGACATTCTCTTCTTTATGGTTTTGGCTCTGGATAACTGATGCTAAAACCAATGGAAGAACGTTTAGTGTTTCTTTGACATCCTTCGAGTGTGGCGATTTATATCATCATTACTATTTTATAGGTGAAGAAAAACCACTGTGCAGGTTTTTTTCTGGATAAGTAAATAATGAAATTTAAAAGAAAATTAGCATAAATAACAGTTCTTAGTGTATGAACTCTAGTCCCATTTGGTACATTTAAAGCTATTTTAAAGATTCCAAACCATATCACTCCATGTGTAAAAAGATAACTCCTCTTCTTTCTGTAGCTTTAGCTTCAAATTTGGAAAAAAATCATAGCTGTGTGTTGTTCTCATCTCCTACACAGTTCAAAATATAAAATCCTGGAAGTGGTTAGGATATGATTAGCATCGGGGTGCCTGGGTGGTTCAGTAAGTTAAGCATCTGGCTCTTGGTTTCAGCTCAGGTCATGACCTCATAGTTCCTGAGTTTGAGCCCTGTGTCAGGCTCTGGGCTGACAGTGCAGAGCCTGCTTGGAATTCTCTCTCTCTCCCTCCCTCGCTCCCTGCCCCACCCTACTCCCCCAAATAAATAAATAAACTTAAATAAATAAATAAATAACTTAAAAAAAAAAGGATATGATTAGCATCTTCGAGAGCCATTAAAGTGTACCTTTAATTAGCTTTGCATATAAGATAATGATATTAGTTAATTTTACCTCTCAAGGTGTTTTTATAAAATGAAATTAGGGGCGCCTGGGTGGCTCAGTCGGTTAAGCGGCCGACTTCGGCTCAGGTCATGATCTCTCGGTCTGTGATTTCGAGCCCCACGTCGGGCTCTGTGCTGACAGCTCAGAGCCTGGAGCCTGTTTCGGATTCGGTGTCTCCCTCTCTCTGACCCTCCCCTGTTCATGCTCTGTCTCTTCCTGTCTCAAAAATAAATAAGACCTTAAAAAAAATTTAAAAAAAATTAAATGAAATTAAAGTTTGACAATTCTAGTACCTTGCCTAAGCAGGCAATAAACGTTAGCTCACTTTCTTTTCAATAGTTCATTTAGAGACTCTCCAAAACATGAACTGAGACTCCTATTCCTCTGTTTTTCTGAGATTATTCTGAAGCTGAGTAGCTGAGGTCATGACTGAAGCAACCTCTTCACCATTTTATATGAGGGCATGTTGTTCTGATATAAGTCTGTCCCTTTCTCCCAGCCTCTCGTACCTCGCTGTCTCTTGAAACTGAATGAAAAATTTCAAAGCAATCTTGCTTTCAATGTCAAGTTGCCTGGTGGTCCCACTCATCATTCACATTTGGATATAAATTTACAGTAACATTTCAGTTATATAAATATTTTTAAAAGCCCTTGTTGTTAGGAAGGCTTACATATTCATCCATCCATTCAGTCATTTGTTCGACGAGTCAAATGATTATGTTAGGGGATGAATCTCATATGAATAAGACACAGAGCCTCTGAGAAGCTCATGGTCCATTAGGGGAGTTAGACATTATGGCATGTGCTATGAAGGGGATATTTATTAGGCAATATGGGAGTAAGAGGAGGACCGAGTCACCTAATGAGTCAAGGAATAAAGAAATAATCCTCCTTTCTTTATTTTAAGGATCAATCCCTGATTGGCTGTATATTAAAGAGTATAAAACATATATGTTATTGGGGATGGAATTAGGAGGAATGTGTGTGTAGGTGGGACTTTTGGGACATCTGGATAGATCATATGTTTAAGCCTACAGAAGCCAGGTTGTTGTTCATCTGAGTCAGTGAATTTGAATTTGGAGACTGAGTAAAAGTGAAGCTACATGTGAAATTTAGGCAGTAAAGGTCAGTGGCAGATAAAGGAAATTGAAAGACTGACTTGAGAGAGACTTTTTCTTATTTAGTGGAACAGGAACATCTCAGACAAATAGGAACATCTCAGACAAAGTTATTGCCACGTATTTATACTCATTCTCATTTCTCATGTATTCTTGAGTGAGGGGGGAGGAAGAAGAATACCATGAGAACCATCCAAGGTGGGGAAAGAACAATAACAACATGGCCAACACCTTAACCATATCGATCCCAGAGAGAAAACTTGTTACCCACTGGCACTCTGCTTGGGAACCTGGATAGATTAGGACCACCTTTGAGGAAGACAACTCAACACTAGGGTGACTATCAGGCCTAAAGGACTGGGGTGGTCTAGATACTTTGGTCAGATTTGGCTTAGGATAATACTCTGGAGTTTCAAATTAATCCTTTCAAATCCTTGCCTAACAGAGACGAGCCAATTAAGACCCAAGAAGCTGAAATGTCTTGTCCAGGGTCACATCATTATATCAGAGAGAAATAAGAACTATAAACCCATTCTTAAAGTTAGACATCATAGCCCTAATATCAGGCTGCCTTGTAACTGCAGAATGCAGTCTTTGCTTCTCTAAAATATTCTAGTTTTACCATATTTTTTGGTGGTTGGGCTCCCTCCTGCCTTAATTTTACCTAGTAAATTTAATACCACAAGTCCCTACACTCACAATATTGCAAACCAGAAAGACTAAAATAATTATATGCTCTTGAACTAGTGAGGAACAAGGAAGAACAAAAATGACCTGTCTGCTAGGGGCTGGATGGCCACAACTTTATTGGACAAACAACAATAGAAATCCAACTCAACACACATCCACTGAGTGTTCACTGGGTTTATGTCTACACATTGTATGGTCAATAAGAGAAAAAATACAGTGTGGACATTTCACATGTTATCACCTTTCCAGGTCTTGGCTCACTGTCAAAGTTATGGAAATGGAACTCTCTAGACACAGATGGAAGGAAGACCTTCCCATAAAGAAATTTTTTGGACAATTCACTTGTATTTTGCTCTCTCATATTTTCCTGGTTCCTAGCACAGTGACTAGCATAGAACAGGTCTTGATAATCTTTGATGAATAAGTGAAGGAATAGTGCAAAATCTTTGTTGAGCATTTTATATCATATTTGATTGGTACCTTGTGACATGTTCCCAAAAGCTTCATGCCAACTGACTTCAATGTTGATGGTGAGAACTCAGCCTTTGCAAGTTTGCTTGACTTGGTGGATTCACCTGATCATCTAGTCAACATACTCCACATACTCTGCCAGATGCCAGGCACACAAAGACATTTTGGACAGAGGCAACAGTGTGGAGGCAATTAAGACATAAGAGTCAATACTGCAAGTATTGTCTATGCTTATTATCTCTATTTTCTCGAATTCTACTTTCTGTTGATCCTACTCTAGTCTGGCTTTCACCACTGCTGCAGCACTAGAAGCATTTCTGGAGAGGTCACTAATGACAAGCATTTCACTAAGCGCAATGCCGTCTTTCCACCTTCATCACACTTGATCCTGCAGGAGTACTGACAGTTCACCGCACCCTTGTTACTGAAACACTCTGATCCTTCGCCTTTCATGACTTCACATCTCTATTGTGGTTTTTCTCCTCCTTCTTGCTTTTGCCAGTTCGTTCTTTGCCACTTGGCCTTAAATAGTTGATACTTCCTGAAGTTTTATCAAAGGCCCATTATCTGTTTTTTATTCCCTAGTCAATCTCAACCATAACCATAGTTTCAATCTTCATTTGTAATTCTCTGCCTTTTCTGTTGACTCGAATTGTTCGCTGAACTCCAGATCCATAGAACCAACTGCCTCCCTGCCACCTCCACATGCTTATCTCGTGGGTAATCTATGCTTCACACCTCCCAAACCAAGCTCATCCTTCCCTCTCCACACTCAGCTCTCCCCCATTATCCCGTATCTCAGGGAGTGACTCTGCTATCTTTTCAATGCACAAGGAGGGTAGTTGGGAATCATCTCTGACATCTTCCCGTTTTCAGTCTCCATATTCAACTAAGGCTTCCAATCTTTCTTCTAAGTATTTCTCCTTGACCTATTTCTCTTTATCTCTATGACTATCATGCTGGTCCAAGCTATTGTTACCTCTCACCCTGTTTAATAGCCTCCATACTGGCCCCTTACACATGCTCTTGCACTCCTCGAATACTCACTCTTCGTTGTGAACAAAATGATCTTTTTCAAATGCAAATCTGTTGATGTAATTCCTCTGCTTTGATGCCTTCTCTTCATATTAAGGTAAGATCCCAAATTTTAAATATGGGCCACAAGGCCCTGTGTAATATAATAATGTCTGTCTATCGTATCAGTCATATCTGGAACCACTCACTCCTCCATTTCCTCTACTTTAGCCACAACAGCTTCTTCCCAGTTTTCTGAATACACTTTCTCTTCCTGTTTTAGTGCCTTTGTATACACTATTCCTTCTGCCGGGAATAATCTCTGTCCCAGGGATTCACTAACTCCCACTCATACACATATTGCTTACTGTTTATGTATCACTTCTGCATTTCCTGATCCTCCACAATAGTTGTTTCCTCAATAAGATGCTCTGTTGGCGCCATTACACCACATATTATAGCTGCAATTAGTTGTTTAATATATTTAAATTCCCCATTCAAAAATACGTGTTGAATGAATGACTCCAAAATCTCTAGTTCTGTCTCTCCCCTGGAGCTTCAGAGTTTTTTCAAATTATTATTATTATTATTTTGCTTTCGTATTCTTCCTGAATACATACTCTCCTGATGTTCCCTCTCTTACACACCCGATTTCAACTAACATTCACCTCATCTACATTGCCTACATCACCTACATTTGCATCTACATCTTCCAAATCAGAGAGTCATCCCACATCCTGTTTCCTCATCTTCAGATCCAGTCTATCCCAAGTGCTGCTGTTTAGCTTACGAGGCATTTACTGTGGGAAATAAGCCCACCAACCCAATTAAAGGAGGGACCCGGAGACTCGGAGCACAGTGAAATGAGGCTTCAACCAAAATTCTTGCAAGAGCAGGTGTCGGGTGGACAGGCACACTTGGGGCAGTTACAGCAGGCAATTTATCTCCTAGTGTGCAAGTCTGTCCCCTGGTTCCTCATTGGCTGAGTACTACAGAGGTTACAGCCTTACCTGGACATGGCCTATGCCCACAGAAGGCAAAAAGTAGTTTGATTGGAACAAATGTACATTCCCCGAGGTGATGCAGAGACCGTCAGTCCCTCCTCCCTTTGTTCTTTGATGAATCTCATTGCAAAGCCTGAGAAAATAAGCCTGAGAAACGGAGAGGGGAAGAAGAACCAGGAAGTAAAGTGTCTAAGGGTTTGGGACCCCATTGTGGTGGGTGCTCGTACATACTTCCAATAGGTTGTAAACCTACTGTTAACTAGACAGCATAGCCTTTATTTGGCATTTCTGGAAATGAATCATCTTCCTTACTTCTCACGCTTACTGCATCTATATTTTCACCACGCTCACAACGACCTTTAAGTCTTTGCTGGTCTCATCTTACTCTTCTGTTCTTCAATTCTAGAGGCCTTGCTTTTTGTTTTTCAATAACTATTTGATGGAAGAGTTAACCTACCAAACCACTTAGCCTTTTATCATTCCATTTGGAAACTTGATCAGGCTGAACAGACATTATTTGGTCAGCTTTTGTTTCTAGCTCATAATCAAAGGATTTTCCTCAAAGGAAAATTCTGTTGCTACTTTGAGGAAACTTGTCTTAAGGTAGTTACTTCTTTTGAGCCAGAAAACTGAGGCTTTTCATTAACATATAAATGGGTCTAAGAGTTAATATCCAGAGGCAAATTTGTAGCTTGTTTCTACTCTTTTTGATGATTTCCCGCATATTATTTCATTTAAAAATGATTTAAAAAATGAACCACAAAAACCCTGTGAGAGGTTGAATATACAAAGAGACAATGACCAGACCACTTACAGACTAGAGCTCTGCCCCACCGCTTCTGCAACAACCAGCCCAGGAAGCAAACCGCAGACCTCTGCAGCAATTGGCCCCCAACAGGCAAGGCTTTCTCGGTAACTTCCAGCTTCCCTAATTTTTGCCACTGTTTCCAACGCAAGGGCAGCCAGAAAAAGCCAAATATAATTCCTAAACCAATCACATAGGTTCCTTGCTTCTAGTTAGCTCACTTCCAGTTTCCCCGTTCCAGAAGCTTGAAATCAGAATATACCTGAAACCCTCTTTTCTTGTCCTCACTATAAAACTTTCCCGCTCCCCTCCCTGCCTACTTTTGAGTCTCTGCCAAACACAAGAGATGGTGGCGAACTCCCTTGCTGTAACAAGCCCTGAATAAATAGCCACGGCTTGTTCTGTGGCATTTATTTATTTTCACACCTGAACGATGCAATAGTCTTAAATCTACATACGTGTATCTTGTTTCATTTATTTAAAAAAAAAAAATGGTAGTTTCAACAAGAAGAGGGAGGGTTTTACTATCTGAAATAATACATTGTGTTTAGAATCTGGCCATATTGGCTGAGGTCGGAGGGGCTGGTACCCTGAATGTCTGGTCATTTCCTAGGAGATTTGAAAGGCCCAGAGTACCTTGTGTAAATTTCCTCTGCCCCAGCCTCCTCTAATGAACTGAAGGGAACACCCTTTCTCAGATAAGGCAAATAAATAGTCCATTGTTTGCTCTAAATTTAAGAGTATCGAAAGAGCTTTTATAGGTGTGCTTATCTCCTTAATATTTCTGGGATGGCTTCTGGGCTTTAAGGGTGGGAAATCTAAACACAGCATTATGCTTCCAAGAGACTGGAGGAAAAGTTAGAAGCGGGGCAAGCTTTATTGGGAGGTAAGATGTTTCAGGCTTAAGTGTAGGCCAGAATACTTTCTCCGTGGGAGTTTTCCCAGATTTCTAGTTTTAGTACTACTTAGTGTTGCTTTTGGTGTAAGTGAGTTGAAAGGGAGGAATCAATTTCTGAATGGAAGCTACTAGATAATAACTGAAGGAATTCAAGATATAAAGGTTCTAACAGATGGCAAGTCTCTGTGTGATTGCTACATCGATATATTGATTATATTAGGAATGTTTGAAATTTTTGCAAGGCTTCCCACCTTCTGACAGGGCCAGATAGCATTAGTGTAGTTAATACGGGATGTGTTTCCTCAGGAAATCAGGGTTGACAGAGTGGGAAGAGCCAGCCTCAGAGGCTGGAGTCAACTGATAGGCTCTGACTACAACATATTATTTTTCCTGTACTCACTAATTGAACACAAATTTTGTGATACATTTTGAACTTGATGAGAGTGGTTCTTATTAAACTGTATTATTATTATGGGTTTTTTCTTGTTTTATTGGGCTCTTTTGTCTTCAAGCTTTGCCTTAATATTAGACTTTCTTTGTCATTACAAGTATTTTTTAATGCTTGTTTAGTCATTTGAGTTGGATAAATATCATCTTTCTTAGATTGTCAGCTACCAAACACGCCTGTTTATATGTTGGGAACAGACTCTGGAAAAGTTTGAATGTATTTATGAAGAAATAATATTTTAGCTTTGGACCAAAGTCTTTTCGAGTGTTAATATACCCCAAGAACTTTGGTTTTTAATTACGGTGTCAGTTAAATACAAGACAGGATCAGTTAGGGCCTGCTGTGGGTAACACTCAGAGATGAAGGTCTATAGTTGACTATGTGCTTGAATATGTACCTACTAAGTACTAATATGTACTTGAATAATTTCAAAGCTGTGCAGAGTGATAAATGATGTCAGAGATGTATGAACCAGCTGCTATGGCAGCCCAAACTCCTGGTGGGACACCCACAGGGAGGGAGGGTTTCAAAAGAGGTGATACTTAAAGTGAACCTTAAGGGATTGGTAGAGTTTTGACAGACAGCAATGGTGAGTAAGGATGTTGATAATGGAAAGTTCAACAATGGGGAAGGGAATTATAAATCAGAAGGAAGAGTTGGTGGGGCACCTGAGTGGCTCATTCGGTTAAGCCTCCGACTCTTGGTTTCGGCTCAGGTCATGATCTTGTGGTTCATGAGTTCAAGCCCCACATCGGGCTCTGTGCTGACAGCACAGAGCCAGCTTGGGATTCTTTCTCTCCCTCTCTCTCTGCCCCTTCTCTCTCTCTCTCTCTCTCCCTCCCTCTCTCTCTCTCAAAACAAATAAACTTAAAAATAAAAAAAAATAAAAAAAAAAAGAAAAGGAAAAGAAAGAAGAATTGGAGCCAAAGCAGAGATATGGAATGGATCTGAGCAAATCTGGAAAAGAAACATTTGTCAGCTCTCTACGTCACATGACCCTGGGCAAGGAGGGGACCTATACAGCCAGGGAGGTAAGTTTCATTCAGAAAAATCTGGAAAAATCATGTTACGATTTAATATGATACTACAGGCATATAGATAAGTGTCTGAAGACTTTGGTGCAGAATATTAACACAGTTAGATTTGCATCTTAGAAATAACTTTTCATGTTATATTCAGCCTAAAGTCATGATAGATATGCATGATGTATTTTGATTGATATGCAGTGATTTATGAGTAGTGATGAGGATGCAGTCATGAGAAAATGTGGTCAATCAACTTAAATGCAAGGAAACATAGGCCTTGGAGTTATGCAAATTTTTTTGAGACATATCACAATATTATAGTGCTTCATAGCTATGCTTTTAAATTAGAGGGATTTGAAATTAATCTTCTCTGGATTGCTGCACAAGTGGTTTTAAAAAAGCTCATTTCAGGGGGGCCTGGGTGGCTCAGATGGTTAAGCTTCCAACTTTGTTCGACTCAGGTCGTGATCTCACATTTCACAAGTTCAAGCCCTGCACTGGGCTCTGTGCTGACAGCTCAGAGCCTGGAGCCTGCTTCGGATTCTGGGTCTCCCTCTCTCTCTGCCCTTCCCCCACTCGTGCTCTGTCTCTGTCTCTGTCTCTCAAAACTAAATAAAAACGTTAAAAAAAAAGTTAAAAACAAAAAAAGAAAGCACAATTCAAATGTAACTTCTTCTTGCTTTAAAAAGTTGTTCATTTTTCTGAGGCATTTATGAATCTAGACCCTGTGGAGATGGGATCTTGGCACTCAGATTTGCCACTTTTCATAGCTTTTCCCTTCCCCCAGCAGGTGAGTAAGACCTGAGAAGTTTTCTCTCAACCAAGTAAAATAGAAGAGAAAAATTAGACCACTGATCAATTCTGCTTGAGAAATTTTTAAATGAAGTGTAAGGAAATTTTTTGAGTTGGAATTGCGGTAATATTAAAGAAACCAGCAATAAAGTGTAGTGCATATAAACACCTACAGTGTCAGCCACCCAAATATGGAGTTTCTCTGCTTTCCCAGGGCAGGTTGTCATGACCCCATGGGCCGTTCATTTGGATCTCCTCTTTGATCACATCTGATGCTATTGAAGTGAAAAAAGGACCCCGGATCACATGAGTCTTCACGAGCATGACTGAAGGAATCTGCTTTCGGGTTCAAGGTTCTAAGGGTGTTACAAGTAGAGTTCCCAGGACTTTCACAGATGTGTTTTATTCAGACTGCTAGGAAGTCCTCTTTGGGGAGGTGGTTGGAGTATCAGAATGTACCAAAACTTCAGAATAACTTATAAAACATTTATTTAAAATATCCCTGCCTGGAGTCACCTGGAGGTATTATGATTCTGATGCCAGTTCTCAGGCCCCTGGAGACTTTCCTTTGCTCCCTCTTCACTGAGCTAAGCTGCCACCCCTTGCCCTCCCGCTTACAATTCCCGAGGCCTAGGCTGGCTACGTGCTGACCAGGGTTAACCTTCCCCAGCTGTGCCTGTGGAGCAGTAGCTGGTGCTGCTGTCCTTTATATTTACTTTCACTCTTTTCTTGCCCTGGAATAAATTTACTAAATGCAGTTAAGTTAGAAAAGCAGCCTCGCTTTTACACTTTTCACAGTCCCAGTCTCCGGCGATATAAAAGATGATTAACGGGAAATCTCTGTCCTTTCCATTCCATGTTGCTGTGACCCTAAAACTGTTCTTAAAAAATTAGGTTTTTTAAAAAAGTATTAACAGAACATAACAGCATTTTAATCATCTATGATAAATAATTCTCCTGGGGCGCCTGGGTGGCTGGGTTAGTTAAGCATCTGACTCTGGATTTTGGCTCAGGTCATGATCTCACCGTCTGTGAGTTTGAGCCCCGAATCGGGCTCCGTGCTGACAGTGCAGAGTGGGATTCTCTCTCACTTTCTCTCTCTCTGTCCCTCCCCTGCTTACAATCTCTCTCAAAAACAAAACAAAACGGCAACAAAAAAACAAAAGTAAAAACAAAACCCAAACAATAACCACAACAACAATAACACAAAACTTAAAAAAAAATTTCTCCTTATATGACGTTGATGGAAATCATCCAGTAAACTACTATTTATGGCTGTATATATGACCATATCACCGTCCATCAGGGGCTGCCCTGGGAATCAGATGTTACGATGAGAATTTGTCTCATGCAGTACTTAAAAGACAAATAAAAGAGTGCCTGGGTGGTTCGCTTGGTTGAACGTCCAACTCTTGATTTTGCGCCAGGTCATGGTCCCAGGGATTGAGCCCCACCTCAGGCTGCGTGCCGAGTGTGGGGTCTGCTTAAAGATTCTAAAGATTCTCTCTCCCTCTCTGTCTCTCTCTCTCTCCCCCTCCGTCTGCTTCTCCCCTCTCCCCACTAATAATCTTTCTCTGTGTCTAAAAAAAAAAAAGAAAGAAAAAGAAAAAGTGGGGGCACCTGGGTGGCTCGGTCGGTTGAGCATCCGACTTTGGCTCAGTCATGATCTCACAGTTTGTGGGTTCGAGCCCCACATAGGGCTCTGTGCTGACATTTCAGAACCTGAGGCCTGCTTAGAATTCTGTGTCTCCCTCTGTCTCTGCTCCTCTCCCACTCATGCTCTGTCTCTCTCTCTCTCTCCCCAAAATAAATAAACATTAAAAAATAAAAAAAAGACATATGAATGTTTTTCACAGATCTACTATACCATTTAGCAATGAAGAAAATTTAGGGTTTTTTTTTTCCCTGATAATATCCAGAACAATAAGCCAAGAAAGTAAATGTAATTTTTTTTCCAGATATGAATTAAGAATTTCTTAAACTGCTTAGAAAATATTAAGAACATTAAACTTGGTAAGAATGGTTTACCCAACTGTCAAATTCTGTTGTTTCCAATTATATCATTGTAATGAACAATGAAAAATATCTTTTAAGATACAAAGTGCTTGGTATAATTAAGCCCTGATAATGATAAAACAGCACATGACTCACATATTGTATCTAGTGGAACAAGCAGGACTGATATATTGAAACAAAAGATCCATATGATTTACAGATTTTAGATCTGATTTTAAATTCAGTGAAAGGTTTTGGTGAAAAATAAATACAACTCAGACGAGGAAGAACATATGTTCTTGTTCTGTGCCTTTATTGCCTACACAAGAAAAAACTCAGATAATTTTAAAATGTATAGACATCATTAATTTTGAATTCTACCTTTTAATCAAAAGACGGTAGCAGATATTGAAGGACGTTCATCTGTTTTCTAACCTCAATGTGTGGTGTAATCAGAAGCTGCATTGTGGATCTAAATGGAAATAAAGAATTAGATACTATATTCATTTCTTCATATAAAGGACTATTATGCTGTGAAGAGATTCCATACTGTCAGATATCACAGAAGCTAGAAATGGGAAAGACACATTAGGTCATCTGGTTGGTCTCTGTACTGAGGACAGCATTGTTTGGTACAATATACTCTACAGTGTTTCATAATGTCGAAATATTCTAAAAGATTAAACCCAAGCAAAAATATCTTGTAACCCTGAGTAGTGAAGTAAATCAAAGTGATGGGAGATTAGATTACTCCTCAAAGAAGCATCTATGCCCTAGAAGTCTACTAATGCATGAGGAAGTTATTGAGAAAAGCAATTGTTAAGAGAGTAAGGAATATAAAACACTGCCACAACAGAGTATTGGGTTGGAGAAGGCAATGTCGAAGTGACCCAGAATCAGGAGAGACTCAGACATAAATTCAAGATGTTAGAAGACATCCCCTAGTGATAGATACTGTACGTTCTCTAAAGTTCATTTAGAGGTGAAGAAAATGATTAAAATCAAGACTGAAATACGGAGTAACTTCTATTGTGTGTGGGAGGAAGCAAAGAGCATCAAAGAAGAGAAGCAAAGGCATCAAAATGTGGAGAAGAAACCACCAGGCCGTGTCCTTCCTGTCACATAAACAGCTTCTGAAGAGCAATATTCTCAAGGAAGCCTTATTGTGGCAACTAGAGAACTATTATCCTCTCAGTCAAACCAGCTTACAGGGGGATTTGTAGAGCTACTCTTCTCAGTATATATATGAAGGTAATCCCCTCACAACTCCATTTCTTGTTCCCAATGGAGAGAAGAAAACAAAGAAAACATCTCACAGGGATTCACATATGTCTCATAATCCATCTCCACAATATACTTATGAGGTAGATTAGTCCATTGAACACATGAAAAAATTAGAGCTTCAAGATATCAAGGAATTTGACCAAGATTGACAGTCACTGGTCTGTCTGATTCCAAAATTATCCTGCTTCACCAAGTGCATCTATGTACCTTTTTTTTTTAATGTTTATTTATTTTTGAGAGAGAGAGGGACCGAGACAGAGTGCAAGTGGGGTAAGGGCAGAGAGAGAGGGAGACACAGAATCCCAAGCAGGTTCCAGGCTCTGAGCTGTCAGCACAGAACCTGACACAGGGCTTGAACCCATGAACCATGAGATAGATCATGACCTGAGCCAAAGTCGGATGCTTAACTGACCAAGCCACCCAGGTGCCCCATCTATGTGCCTTTCTAAAATAGTTTTATTGTGAACTGAAAGGCATGTATATCAGTGTCCATACATTAATTAGTTAATTATTATTTGCCCCCCTTGTCTGGATGTTCCATAAATACATGCCCATATTTTAGATTACCCACTTTACCTAATGAGTGACTCCAAGAGCCGGGCCTCACACTCTCTTACTTTTTTATTTTTTTCAGTTTTGTTTTAATTAATTAATTAATTAATTTTTAAAAAAAATTTACATCCAAATTAGTTAGCATATAGTGCAACAATGATTTCAGGAGTAGATTCCTTAATGCCCCTTACCCATTTTAGCTCATCCCTCCTCCCACAACCCCTCCAGTGACCCTCTGTTCTCCATATTTAAGAGTCTTTTATGTTTTGTCCCCCTCTCTGTTTTTATATTATTTTTTCTTCCCTTCCCTTGTGTTCATCTGTTCTGTGTCTTAAATTCCTTATATGAATGATGTCATATGATATTTGTCTTTCTCTGACTGACTAATTTCACTTAGCATAATACCCTCCAGTTCCATCCACAAAGTTGCAAATGGCAAGATTTCATTCTTTTTGATTGCCGAGTAATATTCCATTGTGTGTGTGTGTGTGTGTGTGTGTGTGTGTGTATGTATATATATATATACATATATAGAGAGAGATATATATCTTTATACATTCATCCATGGATGGACATTTGGGCTCCATCCATGGATGGACATATATCCATCTTCTTTATCCATTCATCCATTCATATATCCATTCATATATCTTTATCCATTCATTCATGGATGGACATTTGGGCTCCTTCCATACTTTGGCTATTGTTGATAGTGCTGCTATAAACATTGGGGTGCATTTGCTCCTTCGAAACAGCACTCCTGTATCTCTTGGATAAATATCTAGTAGGGAGTGCAATTGCTGGGTCGTAAGGTAGTTCTATTTGTAATTTTTTGAGAAACCTCCACACTCTCTTACTTTAACTTCTGTTTCACTGGGAACATACTCTCAGGCTCCTTTAGCCCATGTTCTCCTTTCTCCAACCTGTAAACACTGATGTCCTCAAAGGTAAGTCCTGGGCCCTCTTCTAATTTCTCTTTAAATTGTCTTCCTAGATTTTATCTATTTCCGTAGCTTTATACTTCATCTATAAAATATAAACCTAGGATGAATCCTATATTTATATGTCTAACCAAAATTCTTATTTGTGGTTAACCCAGAAGAGAAACTAAGACTGGAGGTGGTGGTCAAGTGAACTTAGTCTAATTGTTCATATTATTTCATGTTTTGTTTTGTTTTTTTCATTAAGAAAAAAGCTATTTTGGCATTTCCTATGAAATTAAAATTAATAATTTCTAGAAGAATCTCCCTTGGGATTTTTTAATCAACCTGGACAACATGAACCCAAAACAGAAAATGGAGTCAAGAATCTGCGGCCAGAATAAGCAAAAATGTTTATGTTTTGTCTTACCGAAGCTAATTCTTTCTGGTTTTGCCATATGCTGCATTTGAGTGTTGGAGACACAAGCTTCGACTGGTCAGGAGATCAAGTCCAGTGAGGAACAGAGTGAAGAATTTCTGGGGATTATATTCATTTAGGAAAACAATCTAGAGTCATCTTCTGGTAAGGACAGGGGCAGAGCACTGCCAGGATTATGACTTGTCTTTAGGAAGTATTTAATACTGTTGTTGGATAAGCAGCTGAGACCCAAGAATACAAAGGTCCTGGGACAGCATGATAAAAGAGCATAAGCAAGTATTTGATGACAGCCACACTCATTGACAAAGCAACCATTCTTTGCCTCAACTTATTCTTCACTCTCATCTCCAACTAACTTCAGGATTGACATGATGTATGCACTGCGTTTTCACAGGTTTTATTTTATAAATCCCTATCCCCTTGTCTCCACTGTGGACTCCATAAATCCATTCTTCACCCAGCAACCAAAGTGATTCTCTAGAAATATTTCTCACTCGCGTCACTTGAATGGCTCCTCATTACACTTGAAATGAAATCCAAATCCGTCATTTGGTCTCCAGGCCACACTTGATTGGACACTAGACCCATTCTCCCATTTCCTTCCTACCCCTCACCTACTCACTCTACCTCAGGTACATAGGACTTCTTGCTTTTCTTAAACATGGATGCACATTCTGCTATTACCTATTCCTGGAATTCTTAGAATATTCTTCCCAGAGACATCCCCATCTTTATTCATTCTGGTCTCAGAATGAACAAAGAAAATCCCATGTTTGCCTCTCTATCAAAAATGCCACCCCCTACGACATGACTCGTTTCATTGCTATGCTTTTATTCACAGAGCCTGATACTGTATTTCTTAAATGTTTTTGTTTTCTTCGTGACTGTGAGCTCCAAAGGAGCAGGAAACTTGTCTCTGTATTTCTTTTCTGTACAACTAAGTTTAGGATAGTTATTGAAACGTATTGGACATGGAGTGAATTAATTAATTATGAACAAAGAACTAGAACTAAGAGACTAGCCCAATGTCACAATCCTGTGAGAGTTAGAAGCACATTTTGAATTCCAGTTTTCTTAATTCAACCCAGTGTTCTTTCTACTAAACCAAAGATGTCATATTTATTTGTGTAAATGCATTTTTGGTTATCAGGTTATTTAATAAAAGATTATAATGGTGAGTTATTTTTTTCTTAGAGAAATATACGAACTGACTAAGTACTTGCTTCTGAAGTCACCTATGCTTGATGAAAATCTTTAGGGAAAGGAAAAAAGTGGTCGGGTGCATGAGAGAAACTCATTATCAGCGCTAGTGTTGAGATTTGAACCCCAAAGCCGATATGGTTCCAAGTTCCTGGGTTCCATTTGTGGTGCTTATATCCTGAATGAAGTTGAAGAGATCTATAAGATATGAGTATGATTTGCATCCAAATAATTCTAGCACACGTCATTTTGAAACTGAAGCTATGGAACAATATCTGCTGATGCTGAGGTAATCTAAAATTGCAGGAAGAAAGTAGCACTACTAGAAAATATTGGCTATCACCTGGTGGCTACTGGGTTTTCTACTCGGTGAACAGGAGAGGATCTTACCTTGAAACTCCAATCCTGGGGCGCCTGGGTGGCGCAGTCGGTTAAGCGTCCGACTTCAGCCAGGTCACGATCTCGCGGTCCGTGAGTTCGAGCCCCACGTCGGGCTCTGGGCTGATGGCTCGGAGCCTGGAGCCTGTTTCCGATTCTGTGTCTCCCTCTCTCTCTGCCCCTCCCCCGTTCATGCTCTGTCTCTCTCTGTCCCAAAAATAAATAAAAACGGAGGAAAAAAAAAAAAAAAAAAAAAAAAAAAGAAACTCCAATCCTACATACAGTAGACTTTCACTGGTATTGGAATAACTTAACTTCTGGATTTATAATTTACCTGCAAAATAATTCAAATAATTCCCTAATATCTGGATTTTTACCATGAAAACAGGCCATAGGTCGTGAAACAGTTGCTCTTTTGCCCACATGAAACATGACAGCAGGAGAGTCAGCAACCAACAACACTCAGCCAGATAACCTGCTTCCCCAAAACAGTTGCCTAACACTCTCACGTACAGATTCCTGCCCTTACTGTACTTTTGTGGCTATCACAATGCATTAAGTACATCATCGACTAATGGACTGTATATAAATCCAACTGTGCTTGTTCCAAGGGTAATCTCTCTCCCTCCCTGGCTAATTTTCCTATGGTAGATTTATTCCCTTTTTGGGAAAATGCATTTACCCCCTTTCCAAATATTTAGTTCAGTGAGCTCACTTCTGGAATCCAGAAGTCTGGAGTCTTTAAGATTTGGCAGATAAAAGATGATCCCTTTTGAGAATGTAGCTTAAATACAATGAGTTTTGCGCATTCTAATGGAATCAAAATGTAAGCTTACACATGCAGAGTTATTTCAACATTGTGGATTATCACTTAAAGAAAGCAGTTTGTGTCAGATCTAAAAGGCAAGAACCTTATATTATAGTGGTTTATGACTAAGTCAAATGCATATCTGCCTTCTCAATAATTTATCTTATTTTATCATCACTTGAGAGGGGTATAAAGACAGTAGGAAATATATCATGTTCATTGGCATATTACAATAAAATACACTGACAGTTAAAATAATTTGTAGGAGAAAATTTCCAGAACTCATGCTGAGAAAACTCAGTTGTTCATCTTTGGCTAGGCCAGGGAAGGCAGAGGAATCAAAAGACATCATACAAATTGCAAAACTCTTAAGCTTCCATAATGATTCTACTGCAATCGATAGTTCTCTATACACAAGAAGAAAGACAAAGCATTCAGATATACAAGTTTCAGAATGAAATACGTATGGGAATTATCACAAAAGTCATTACATTTTATTTCAAGCCTGCTAGGTGCCATATCGTTGAGAAGTTGTCACTTAGAAGTGTAATTTATTTACCCAGTAAGTAGGTTCCACTGTGCACCCATGTGACTACAAAGTGCAGCATAGCTAATATTTATTGAGCATTCACTACATTCACTACGTGTTCCAGTTCTCAGGTTTTAATTCTCAAAACAACTCCACGAGGTAGATACTATTAATATTATAATCCCTGCTTTACAGATGAGAATATCAGGACTTAAAACGGCTAGCTGTACAAAGGATCGTCAGGTAACTTGTCATGGAGAATAGGCATGAAGCCAGTTCTGTCAGCCAGAATTCTAAGGCTTTCAGAGCGTAAACACCACTCTCTTTCCTTCCAATGGTCGGGACAGTTGCAAAGGTTAAGAGATGGGGACGTCAAGAGCTAGTGGTAGATTGTAGGCCATGTGACACTTCCAAGCAGGCCTCACTGTCCCATGGGCTCTCTCTGCTGTACCTCTCTGGAATTACCTCTCATGTTGCCCGGGCCTAGCTGGAAACTTCTTAATTATTTCCCTTCCCAAACACCTAGGTCAAACAGGAATGGTCTACAAAAGGATTAATTACAGCAGATAGAAAGCATGAATTTACCTTTTCGTGTGTGTGTGTGTGTGTGTGTGTGCTAAATCTGAGTTGGCCACAGAAAACGTACTGACTCAGTCTCCTCTTTTCTTTTGTTGTCAATTGCTTCAAAATTTTATTCCAAGATTTGTCACCTAATTTTCTCAGTCAGTGTTGTGAGAATGCCAGCTATTGTATTCTATAAAAACTCTTATCTCCAATGTCATCTTTGGGGCCTGTGTAATTTATTTATGCAACGATCAGGGTCAGTCCCTGTGACTTCCCTTACCTCCATGCTTACAGGGGAGAGCATTCTCTTCTTTTGCATTAGGGTGTATTACTATGTTCTCACATCAGGAAGCAAGAATTCGATCTCGTGTTTTCTTTCCTCTGTCTTCCAAATTATTTTTAGTTAATGTGTTGCCAGCAGAGTTCTGAGAGAGAGTGCCAGTAGCCAATTCCATACCCCTTCTCTCCTTTTCAATGAAATCCCAATTTTCAGCTGACCATAGGGCCACTTCAAATACAAATGATAATGCCAAGGCAATTTGAGGCCGTTGTACCCATCCAGTTTAGATGTGAAAGAGTGCATATGTTGGAAGAGACTTTTAAGAAGACCCTTTAAAAAATATATTTTTTAATGTTTATTTATTTTTGACAGAGAGAAAGAGACAGAGCCTGAGTGGGGGAGGGGCAGAGAGAGAGGGAGACCCAGAATCTGAAGCAGGCTCCAGGCTCTGAGCTGTCCGCACAGAGCCCAACGTGGGGCTCGAACCCACAGACCACGAGATCATGACCTGAGCCGAAGTCAGATGCCCAACCGACTGACCCACCTAGGCACCCCTAAGAAGACCCTTTAAAGGGATTTTAGAGGAAGCCTCATTTTTTCTTTCTCATATTCTTCTTTCTGTTGTCTGGAATGTGAGTGAGATGGTTAGCATTCTAACATCCATTCTGGATCATGATGTTACCCTAAGAATGGAAGCAATCCACCAAAAATGGTAGAGTGGGAAAGAAAGGAGATCCTGGGTGTCTGGAGACCCAATGGGCCTGCCACACCAGTCCTGGTCTTTCTGACCCTCATCTTTTACATGGGAAAATACACACCTGAGTGGTTGAGCCACTTTTATTTTGGAGTTACTGTTATTCCTACCTGATATAAGATACTTTTAAAAATAAAAATAATTATAATGGAACTGGAGAGTGTTATGCTAAGTGAAATAAGTCATACAGAGAAAGACAGATACCATATGCTTTCACTCTTATGTGGATCCTGAGAAACTTAACAGAAGACCATGGGGGAGGGGAAGGAAAAAAAAGATTAGAGAGGGAGGGAGGCAAAGCATAAGAGACCCTTAAAAACTGAGAATAAACTGAAGGTTGATGGGGGCTGGGAGGGAGGGGAGGGTGGGTGATGGGCATTGAGGAGGGCACCTGTTGGGATGAGCACTGGGTGTTGTATGGAAACCAATCTGACAATAAATTTCATATTAAAAAATTTTTTTTTGAAGGAGAAGCCAAGTGTAGTAAGCATTTTATTTTTATAGTTATTTAGGTATATTTCATGATCATTTACACGATCCAGACGAATGGCTAAGTCTGAAGACTGTAATTTGCCTGAGGGAAACAAAAGTCAATTATCAGTCATTTCTTTAATCTTGTGGTCATTAGTTAATGTGATTTATCCATAAGAGCATTAATTTATAAAACATTTTAAGAAGCAAAAACGATTTCATTTTTCATAGTGACCATTTTGAAATACGTAGGCCAAATTCTATTTTAACTTGTATTATTGACTCATAATAAATAAATACTGTGTTGTTCACATTTAACTAAAAAGTGCAAGAAAATCTTTGTTTTGTTCATGTGAAACAGTTCTATAACTGACAAACTCATCCATTATACTCAAAGTTCAACCGTTGATGCCAAAGTACCTCAAACTAGTTCTTTCTTCAAAAGGTTGTTCCATAAATATACCTATCATAAAACATAAATAACTCACCAAATTTACATAAATATTTACTTTTCTCTTAGACATAGTTCAATGGGACAACCGTAGATTAGATGTGAAATGCTTTAAAAAAAAAAAAAACCTTAAAAGTAAAATGTAGTTCACTGTCCCTCAGGATCTCACATTTTAGGGCAGAATCCTCCAGAGTTATTTGCTGTTATTAAAGTAGCATGTGAACTTTGGAAGAGGTGACATCTTTTAGCAAAGAACATTTCAATGTTGAGATCATGAACTCGAATGCAAACCAATTAAAACATAATTAAATGTATTTGGCAAGGAAAAAAGGATTTTGGTAAGTAAACAAACAAAATGTTACTGAATCTCATTTTTTACAACTAGCAGACAATTTGATTATAGCTATTTGGTAATTTACAACAGGATTTTTCCTCATGATACATTTTGTATACAGTTATAGATAAACCAGAGGATTCTCTAAAGAGCTCCCTAAGAGGTGGTGGACTCTACTATGAACAGTTTACAAAGTATAGTTTTGATCATTTCTATATAACAGTTTTGGTGATGGAAGTTTTATGTAATCAAATTTTTTACATGACTGAAACAATTGTTTAAAAATAGTAACTTGATGTTTGCATTCTACCTTTCCACAAATCATTTTTATTTGGAGGCCGTTAGGCCATTATGCCTAGGGAAGCAGAGATAGTAGATACTTCCAGGGGAAGAAGATGCCAGAACAATGAGCAGTGACCAAGAAAACCAGTGACACCATCACAGCAGAGGCTCCTTGAGCAGCAGGGGTTCTCCACTGCTGATCCACAAAGACCCTTCATTTTCCCTATGCTTGGATGAGGTTTTCAGAAGCTTATGAGACTATTGTTTTTTAGGTGGGAGAAGATTAGTGTGGAACAATAAAAGGCAAAGAACAAAAAAGGAAAATTCATTCTTAACACTTGTTTGGCTTAATTATTTTAAGGACATTTCATTTTAAATTGATAAAAACCTCCATATTTGGGACCAAAAAGTTCCCAAGATAATTTCTATATGCTTTCTCCTTAAACATTGTATGTATGTATGTATGTATGTAAGTATGTATGTATGCATGTATTTTAGAAACGGAAAGAGAGCACGAGTCAGGGGGAGAAGGAGAAGGACAGTGGGGGGGGGAGAGAGAGAGAATCTTAAGCAGGATCCATGCTCAGCATGGACCCCAATGCGGGGCTCGATCCCACAGCCCTGGGATCATGACCTGAGCTGAGTCAGTGGCTCACCTGACTGAGCCACCCAGGCACCTGTTATACACTGTATTTAAAACAAACAAACCAAAACCAAAAAACAAGCCAGTATTTTTTCTCTTTGGAATTGAATTTAGGTCTTTTTTATGTTCCATGTTTCTCCTAAACATGCTTATGGTTTCCTCTATTCTCTGGAACATACAAACAATACTTGTAACAACTTGTGATAACTCATAATTGTCTACAAATTCTATCAACTATGCCAATCCTGGATCTTGTTCAATTAATGGATTTTTCTCCTCATTCTGGGACATACATGCCTGCTTCTTTGCTTGCCTATAATTTTTTATCAGATTTTTAAGTTACTTGGAAAGAGTTTTATCTTTCCAAGGATTGCGTTTAAGCTTTGTCTGGCAGGTTCAGAGACATATTAATTTAGGACTGATTTTTTTCCCCCATTGCTAAGGCAATATCTGAGTATTCTGTACTCCATAAATTATGAGGTTTTTCTACTCTGGCATGTGGAATCAAACTATTCCTAGTCTGTGTGGGTTCCAAAGATGGTTTTGCCTATTTATTTTTAGTGGTTCTTTCCCACAGCAGGGGAAAATCTCTATAGGTCCCTGGAGCTCTCTCTCATTGTCTTTCTCTCATCTTTGGTACTCAGCCCTGCAAACTCTAGTCTTCTTGGACTTCCTGGACTCCCCATTCCATCTCTACTCAGAAAGACCATAGGGCCCCATCTATATTTCCTTTTCCTGTACTAAGTCCCAGGAATATCTCCAGATAATAATCTGGTACAATCATAGGCTCACTTCATTTGTATCTCCTCTTTGAAGAATCACTGTACCCTACTGCCTGTCATCCAATGTTTGAAAAGCTGTGATTTCTTTTTTTTCCCCCATTTTTTTCTAGTTGTTTAAAAAAGCAGAAGATTAAGTTGACTCCCTTGACTCCATCTTGGCTAGAAATGAAAGTGTATCTTTTCTTAATATTTTAAAGTAATCAATTTTAACTGGCAAATGCTGAAAGTCATACAAAGCTATGTAAAATAGGATTGTTCATAATCTTCAGTAATTTTTAAATACTTACTGATAAGGTTTATTCATTTGATCAACAAACATTTATTAAATGTTTACTATATGCCTGATATTATGCCAGGAACTGGATATTACCAAGTTGAAAGATTAATTCTTGCCATATGCACAGACGTAAGAAGTCCCTAGCATTTTACTTATTAGTTCTCAAAAGTACATTTCTGGTTTATTTTTATATACTTAGGGATTTCATCTTTTTGATTAGGGATCCATCTATGTGACACCACGCATGATAATTAATTTTTCTGGTTTCCAAAGCTGTTTTTGTCTTCAGTTATATTGGCCTTACCCATGCTGATGACATTTCTAATTTCCATACATTTTCATACATAATTACCGATTTTGGTTGACAGAAGTAAGGAAATACTTAAGAATTCACAGAAAAAATTACAAAAATGATTAAGACATGAGGGTAACTTGAGAATTAAACTATTTAAAATTAACTTAAAAAACATATAAAAAACACATTCACTCTTGGCTCAATGTGTGTGTATCTTGGCTGAGAGTAGTTTGGACAGAAGGAAGGAATAGCGTCTGTGAAATAAAGTTTGGGCAGCAATCAAGTGTCTCAGCCATGGAGTGGGGTTTCCATCCAAACTAAGACCTCTAAACGCTCAGCTTTTCCAAATATTTTAAAATTAAAAAATAAAATTAGAATTAAAAATAAAAGCTTTCTTCATTTTTTTCCATGGGACATATAAATCATATATGACATTTTTTTTAAAAGTCAGGGCTTAAAAGGGTATCTTTTTATAGATCTCAAAAAATCATCTCAAATCTAATACTCTGAAATAATCTACATTCATTTTTGATGACTATCGTGTTACAAATCTTTTAGCTAAATATAATTTCATATATAAAGAATCATATTACACATCATTTAAAAGTGATGGTCAATTTTTGTTCTAAAGTCCCTCCTTCTGCCACCTCTCATTTTCTTATTTTTATTTATGTATTCTGATTGCTGTTGTGAAACCAGAAATTAGGTTAGGCCTACTGAAATCACATGGAGTGAGGGTGGGGAAGGCTTATTTCTCCAAAGGAAACTAAGGCTACCATCAGCAGAAGAAGGTTGATGGATACTTGGGCACTTAAAATCGGCAAATGCCCGAATACAAGAATTCTGGACATGGAGTAAGGAGATGTAGGCATAAACCATAATACAACTTTTATTAACTTTGTGACCTTGAACGAGACAACTTAACTTTTCTAAGCTTCAGTTTCTTCATCTGTATTATGGACTTATGGAAGCTAAGTGGAAAATGTGTATAAAATGTAGAGTAAATATTCATTGATTGTTCACACCCACTTTCCTGCAGGCATTCATGCTTTCCAGAAATATTTCGAGTATTTATTACGTGCCAGACACTCCGCTTGGTGTAGGAACGCAATGTGGAGCAAAATCAGATATACCCCGTTCTCAAGAAGCTTACAGATGTGGATAGGACAGGTATTAATGAAAGAATCACAGGTGTAAATGCCAAATTACATAATAATGGGGAGTGAAAGAAGTCAGGACTGTCCTGAGATCTGAAGGAAGATTAGTGGTGGACGAGACAAGGATGTGGGACAATGTTCCAGGTTGAAAAGAAGCATTTAAGGCTCTCTGGTGGTAAGAGGTACCGTGGGTCTGGACAACTGCAGGGAGGCCAGCACTGCTGGGTTGCAGTGACAGTGGTTGTCCAGTAAGGCACCAGGTTAAAGACAGAGTTGCCTCGTTGGCTGCGATAAGAATTTTGTTCATTATCCCAAGAACAAGGGGGAAGTCATTAATGCATTTTAAACAAAGTAGTGAATAATAAGATTTGCAGTTTGAAAAGACCATTTTGACTACAGCATAGCAGACATGATGGTGAAAGGCTGGCTGACAAGTGGACGTGGCTGGAGCAGCTGGGAAGCCAGGTTAATGTCAGTGCACATTCATAGGAGCAGATCGGTGCAGGATACATTTGGAAAGTAAGAATGGAGGACTCTCCCTACAGCCTTGACATGGGAGATAGGGAGAGAGCACGGTTGCCAAAAATAATTCCAACATTTTTGCTCGTGTGATGGGGTGGAAGATTTTACCTTTAGCTGCTTGTGGTTTGAAGATGCAGTGGAGTGGGTAGCCAGAGTGTTTGAATTGGATTCTGAACATACTGAGTTTTGGGTGCCTCGGAAGAATCCAAATGGTGTGGAGTAGGCAGGTGCATGTTTGAGTCTGGATCTCTGAAATGAGATCTGGGCTGAAGATAGAAAAGGATGGGGTGTCTCTCTGTGGGTAATGACTTAAGCTGTAGCAGAGGAACAGATCTCCTCAAGAGAACAGAAAAAGAAGTCACTTCTTACTACTCATATTTGCATAGATTAAAAATGGCGCGTAAGGGGTGCCTGGGTGGCTCAGTCAGTTAAGTGACTGACTCTTGATTTTGGCTCAGGTCATGATCCCAGGGTCATGGGATCAAGCCCCCTGTCAGCTCAGAGTCTGCTTCAGATTCTCTCTCTCCCTCTCTCTCTGTCTCTCCCCTGTTCATGCCCTCTCTCTTTCTATCTCTCAAAATAAATACATAAACTTAAAAAAATATAGCACAAAAATGTCATGATAAAAGTCAGGTTGTAAGTACCCGTTAAGTAATAAAAGTACTTATAAGCACTATATATAAGTACTAGATATACACATAAGTATTTCATGTATGTTTATATATTATATATCATCGCAATATATAAGTATGTACATATAATATTATATATAAGTGCTGTAATAACTATAAATATTATTTAAAATAGTTTTCTTACCCCACATTAATGATCATTGATTCACCTATTAAAGATTTAGCCTGTAGGCCATTTTTTTCATTATCTTCAACATAATGATGCCATTCTAGTTGTGTGAAAAAATGCCATATATGACATTTAAAAAACATCCTAAAGATCCTTTAGATAATGCCTTAATAATATCCTTTTTAAAATTAGTAATTTTGTGGAAGCTGTATTCTTCAAAGATTTATGCACAGAAACTTGGCCATAGATACATTTTAAGAAATGATTTATTAATGCCCTTTATTTGCATTATTCTGTGTTGGTGGTCTATAATAAATAGTTTCTGATGTGTTTTCCCTTTATGACAGGCCTGAGGGTAATATTAATATGAAAATTTATAATATCCTGTTTCCCTTCCCTGTACTATCCTCTTGCATACTTTGCTTCATATTCGATCATTTCTTTAAACATACAAATTTGTGCAGGTTTACACTGCCTACAGAATCGACAAAGCATTGGCCTTACTCCTTACTTGGACTACTGTAATTTGCAAACGTTCCATTGCAAAAACAATGGTCTTTGATGGCTATGGAGAACATCCAGCAAAGTATTCTAGAACCTTTAGATTAAATCAGAAGCAAAATAAGTAAAGCAGATCTTATAAAGGAGAACAACAAATATATAAATGATTGTATTTAATTTATGAGGACTTGCTCAGGTTTCTGATAAGCTTTAGAGCAGGTCTGACAATGTACCTGGATAGGTGGTGGTGAGTTGGTTGATAAAATCACCCTCTCACAGTACACACAGGGCATGATGGCCATGTCTTTATTCTTGCACTCAAAGCCTTTTAGGATTGGGTGGAAGAAATGTGGGGAGAATATGGAAATCTACTGGATTCAGTTCTGTAGATTAAAAGGCATCGTGGGCTGCGTCTTCTGATGAATTCTAATGGATTATTTATAATGAGGAAAAATCACTTAAGAGCGTCCTCTGCAAACTTTTTTACCAAAAGGTAAATGTGTAGGAATATACAGAAGCTAAGTGCCCCATTGCGTCAATGAGGGTTTCTGAAGTCTCCTTGTTAACCTTAAAAATTCACATGAAAGTTTCTTTTTGTCTAGTATATTGTGTTTTAACATAAACACTAAAATTCATTACTGATACAACTGCATAACTTTTACCTTCAAACTATTAAAGTTTAAATGGGTTTGTCAGGAGGATATATGCGTCTTGTAGTGTTGTCGTATTCTGGGGTGTGCACTACTGATGGAGTGGGAGACACCACGTAAGGACACCAGACACTGCTTTGGGATACATTATTCATAGGGGCATTTAACCTCAGTTATAAAGTTGACATTGGCACGGCAAAATAGAATAAAACACGGCAATTAGCTATTTCATCTAGGCAGATAATTTGAGCAACAGACTGACGTAGTGGTATTGAGTTTCATTTCTAGAAATTGAGGTTGTGCTTCCAGATTATGATCTAAAGTTTTCTTTGTGTTTTGTGGCATGAATTCTTCAAGGGTAAGAGTTGCTAGTTATTTGGTGTATTAGCATCTAGCTCAGTACCTGGAGCATGAGAGAAGATCCGTAAATAAACGTTAAGTAAATGAAAGAAATAGGCTAAGTTAACACACTCCAGCTGTGGTGATACCTGACCTGCTTTTTATTTATTCATTTTATTTTTAATTTTTTTTTAAGTTTGTTTATTTTGAGAGAAAGAGAGACAATGAGTGGGGAAGGGTCAGAGGAAGAGGAAGAGAGAGAGAGAATCCCAAGCAGGGTCTGTGCCGTCAGCGCAGAGCCCGGCATGGGGCTTCATCTCATAACCGACTGTGAGATCGTGACCCGGGCCAAAATCAAGAATTGGAGGCTTAAACCACTGAGCCACCTAGGCACTCCAAATTGAAGCCTGTATTTCAATCTTTGCTCATCTAAAAGAAGAATTAATTAGAACTTTAGCTGGATATTCTCCATCATCTAAATACCATTTGATTTTCTAATATCCAATAGCTGTATGCTATGTGGCTATATTAGCATGTTCCGAGAATCTATAAACTACATTTGAAATTTTAAACACTATTCCTTTTGCGACACTGTCTGAAAGGAGTCCATCTATGGGTAGCTAGTTAAAATGTGGGTAGGGGCGCCTGGGTGATTCAGTCGGTTAAGCTCCCTGCTCTTGATTTCAGCTTAGGGCATGATCTTGCAGTTTGTGCGTTCAAGCCCAGCATCTGACTCTCTGCTGACAGTGGGAAACCTACTTGGGATTCTCTCTCCTCTCTCTCTGCTCTCCCCTCCTCAAAATAAATAAATAAACTTAAAAAACAGATAGGACTATGATTTTCCAATTAAGCAAAATTCATTCCAAAATTTGTTTCCTATTTTTTCATGAATAGCACTATACATATAGACATTGCTTTATAGACTGTCTTCTGTTGCTTTATTCTCAGTTACTCTTTATATATTTTTATTTTATTCTTTTCTGTATATTATCTTTCAAAGTTGATGCCATTTTTAAAAGGCTGTCAACATTCAATGACTGGACTAGAAACATTTAATTATATCCTTGATGCGCTTGTCTAAAAAAAGATACGTTCTAACCTTAAATATAGTTTTAAATTAAGACAAAGGAAGCAAGGTTTGAAGTAAATATTTTATGAAGTTAATTTTAGTTCTGACAGCCTGTAGCTATTATCTAATTATAGAGAGTTTCCTAAAAGAGAAACTCATTAGTATGTGACATAATAAGGTGCATGCCTCACACTCAGTGTTCTTAGGACAGAAATCTTGAAAGTAAACACACCCACAGTGTTTCGAATTCACAAGTGTCTTGCATTCACTGGGCTTGCAAGTTTTATTGCAAAATAGAGTTTCCTCCAAAGTAAAGGAATTACTCCATCAAAGCTCCATTTGAATACAAACTTTAGAGTTGAAACAAATGAAGGATGTAGCTGAGGTTTTGTAGCTGAGGTTTGGTGAGGTTCTGAAAACATCTGTTATATGTTGATGGTAAGGAGGGCACATTTAAATCTTTATTATGTGTTTCAATAGAGGATGAATTCGTGAAGTAGCTGAAAGTGATGATAATAGTTAAGTCTCTCCTGATTTTATAGAAGACATCAATCCGTGTTTAATAGCATGTCAGGACCTTCCGCTTCCAGGAATATGGAATAGACATATTTTTCCTGTTCTTTCCACTAAGTACAACCAAAACCTTGGACATTATATATAAAACAAGTGTAAGAAGTCTTTGAAAGGTAGAAGAAAAAGACAGATCTGTGAGGGATCTCAGGACTCGTGAGTTTCTAGGTGAGCTTCCATGTGTTTCTGTGGTGAGTTTCCCGGATTTTCTCTTCCTCATATATTCAAGACTTGGAGCTAAGGAAGCTGACAATGCAGAGATGCCAAAGAACTCAGACAAACAAAACAAAACAAAAAAAGCCTGCTTTTTCTAGCCAAGGACTGGGAAGGGAAGAACCTAACAAGACAGAAAATGTTTATACAATAATCACTTTACTCCAGGGAAACAACACAGAATAAACTGTGACCCAACCTTTACCTCACCGGCAAAGGTCAGAGGGCCCCCAGACTTTGACCTTTGTCAGGCTGTGATGGTTGTCCCCAAAGCTCCATTCACTTTACGTTCACACAAAAGCCTGTACGCAAATGTTCATAGACTTTATATGTAATGGACCAAGCGGAATCAGCAGACTTGTCCTCCAACTGGCAAATGCTTAAACCCCCTTGGTACATTTATGCCGTGGGGTAGTACTCAGCAGTCAAACGGATGACCTGTCAGTACATGTGACAATCGGAGTGAATCTCCAGAGAATTATACTGAATGAAAATAAAGCCCAAAAGGTTGTATTCCACATGATTCCATGCAAAACATTCTTGAAATGACACAAATATAAAAATGGAGAACAGGGGCTCCTGGGTGGCTCAGTCGGTTAGATATCCAATTACTGATCTTGGCTCAGGTCATGATCTCACAGTTTGTGAGATCGAGCCCTGCATCAGGATTCTGTCTTGGGATTCTGTCGCTCCTTCTTTCTGTCCCTCTCCTGCTCATTCTCATTCTCTCTCTCTCTCTCTCTCTCTCTCTCTCTCTCTCTCTCTCTCTCAAAACAAGTAAATAAACTTAAAAACATGGAGAATAGACCAGTCATTTCCAGGGGCTAAGGAGGACACAGGGAAAGGATGAGGGGGAAGTGAGTGTAGGTGTAAAAGGGCCACACAAGGGATCTTGATGGAAATGTTCTGTATCAGTGTTAATATCTTGGTTGTGATATTGTACTACAGCTTTGTAAGTTATTACTATAGGCAGAAACTGAATAAAGTAAGTGGACATGGAAACTCTCCGTGTTGTTTCTTACAACTGCATTTCAATCTATGATCACCTTAGAATTCAACATTAAACTCACAAACTTTGTCAGGTAAAAAGTAAACCTCTCTCTTGGGGCACCTGGGTGGCTCAGTTGGTTAAGCGTCCGACTCTTTGATTTTGGCTCAGGTCACCATCCCTCAGTTTATGGGATTGAGCCCTACCTTGGGGTTCGCACTGACAACACAGAGCCTACTTGAGATTCTCTCTCTCCCTCTCTCTGTGCCCCTCCCCTGCTATCTTTCTCTGTCTCTGTCTCTCAAAATAAATAAATAAATATTTTCAAAAAGTAGACATTTCTCATGAGTGGGATCAGATACCAAATTTCCAGCACAAACAGGAAAATTTCTTGCTTCCACTGATTCTTCAAGACGTTTCTCTCATGCACTACATAACCCCCTAACATCTGGTTTGGCTTTCCCAGCCTTTGAAATGTATGCAGTATAGGCAGAGATGACTGATGGTCTTGAAGCCTAGAGACACCACATTGCCAAGATCTCTCAGGAAATTTTCTTTAGGATTACCGGATTTCGTTTGGTCAAACTTTTAAGGAACTTCACATCCCATTTCTTAGTTTTCATTCCCCACTGTTGTAACCGGTTTTCTTTTGGAAATAGTTTGAGGCAATCTATAAAGAGTACACACAGAGTCAGTACATTAAAATAAGGATAAAAACCAAGAGTTATGCAATGCAGGCGGGGAGAAACGGGAAAGAAGGTTTAAATTAAAATTCTAAGTCTTTTTTTTTTGTGTAAAATTGAAAAAAATATATATCTCAAGTTTTTAGTATCTTTAGCCAAAGGGGTACCGGTGATGAATTATATAACTTCTATTATGAAATAAGAGAGAGACACATTTTATGTTAGGACTAAATTCTGAGTGCAATTTATTGTATGGCTTTTAACTGGCGATCTTAACAATAAAATTACTATTACTTTTGCAAATTGGCTTTTATAAAAACTGCTTGTTGTAAACCATGTGGCTGGTTCAAAAAAACAAAGAAGCAAACATACAAACAAACAAAAACAAAAAGTCTTACAAATGATAAGGCCATAGCACTGAACTCTGGCTGAGGGGATTCTTCCCATGATGGACAGAGTGGAAGGTCTAGACTGAGTCACTGATCTGGGGCACCTGGCTGCCGGGTCATCACCTGAGCTCATGTCTAACCATCATACTCTGACCTCTGCAGTCAGGCCTGTGTCCCCACTGCCTTCGGCCTGGGACAGCCAGTCGCGTTGTGCTCCTAGCACAGTGTTTCCTGTGAATATGGGCTTGTCATCATAGCTCACTTTTGCTTCTCTCTATCCTTCCCTCCCTCCCTGCTTTTCGAAACTGGGTCCCTCTGAAGTCATCATCGTCTGTCTACACAGATCCTTAGATATTCAGGTAACTTTCTCTTCCACAACTACTACTAATGTAATTCCAGAGCACGGTACACAAGACCTGACTGTATATGTGGCTTATTATTTTTCCAAGTAGTTTTGATTTTATATTCTTAGGTTGCAAATGTCTGGAGAGAAGTATATACCCACCTATCTACTGATCTACCTCTCTGCTGTAGGTGCAGGGTCTGGAATAAGTCCAGCCATATTCTTGGCTCTGCCATTTGCTGGTTATGCTATCTTGGAAAAAATTGTTTAATTGTTCTGGGTCTTTGTTGCCTCATCTGTGTGGATATAGGGATAGTTGCAACCATCTGTGTTGATATAGGGATAGTTGCAACAACCTCAAAGGTTTGTGAGAATTGAATTAATTTATACATGTTTAGCTCACAAAACAGTACCTAGCATATTGTGAACAGGAAGTGTTATCAGTTATCTGCTGTTTTCTGTATTACTCAGTATCATATGGGAGAATATTCAACCTTACACCATTTTTAAAAATATCTTAAGGGGGCGCCTGGGTGGCTCAGTCTGTTGAGCGTCCCACTCTTGCTTTCGGCTCAGGTCAGGATCTCACAGTTTGTAAGATCGAGCCCTGCGTTGAGCTCTGTGCTGAGAGTGCTATAAGCCGGCTTGGGATTCTCTCTCTTTCTCTCTGTCTGCCCCTCCCCGACTTGTGCATGCTCTCTCTCAAAATACATCAATAATCGTTTCTGTCCTTGGTATATTTTTTTACAATGTGGTTACAGCCTGGCAAAGATCAAAGTCTGGGGGCCTTCTTGACTTTTGCCGGTGTGGTAAAGGTGGGGCCACGGTTTATTCTGAACAGTTTTGTGTGGTGACAGGCTGAGGAAGCCCTGCCATCTTCAACACAAGGCTTCCACATCTCAGGTCATCTCTATTCCAGTTGGCCAGAAGTATGGAGAAGTACCTGTGGTACGTTTTCAATGAATTGGGGAATCGGGTCACCAAAACACCTGTCCTCCTTTTCTTTCTGGGTTTTCAGCTGGACCCTATTCCCCAACCTCTTTCAGGACTGAGTGTCGGCCAGTAGACTGTGAGAGGAACGGGTATGTGCCATTTCAGACCCGATTCATGTGTCAGCCTGTCACCCCACGAAATAGTTCATCCATTCAGTTAGTTGTATCAGGTTGCAAGAAATAAACTACGATTGAATAAGGTCTGTAATGCATTTCTCGGGTCTCTTTGTGGTAACTGTTCGTACAAGCCTGCTATTACAATGGACAGTTCTAACAACTGTGGGTGAGAGAAACAGCTTCACATAAGCCAATGTCAGAGTATCTGCCCATTTGTCTTCTACTTTGGGTCTCTCGTTCAAACTGCTTATTCCTCTGTTCATGGCATGTCGACATGCATGGCGAGTCTCTACTCTTCAGTGATCTCAGGGGATTCCAGTCATATCTTAGTTTTAGCTCTCTTAACTATGATTGTGTTTCTTTTGTTAATCTCAGAATTCTCCAAAGCAAGATTTGCATTTGCCGTATGCCCCCCTTTTAAGTAAGAGCATCCCAAACACTAAACACCAGCCTCAAAATTTGTTTAGCATTTTCTAATGACTTGAAACCAGAGGGGTGTGTGTGTGTGTGTGTGTGTGTGTGTGTGTGTGTGTAAAAATGTGTATTGGTGTGTTTGTGACTTTCCTAAGTCAAGGCACAGGGCTGGCTGAATTCAGTAACATATGAATTTACTGGCTGAACAAAGCCCACTCCACCTTCCTATATTTGCCAGCACTGAAATAAAGTGTTCTCCTGGGTAACAGACGACCACAGGATGGAAAAAGTAGGGACAGGCATCCCCCACTTTTTCAGTTTGCGCTAGAGCACTTCGCTTTATGAAACCTACATTAACACCTATTTCTTTTTTTTTTTAATTTTTTTTCAACGTTTATTTATTTTTGGGACAGAGAGAGACAGAGCATGAACGGGGGAGGGGCAGAGAGAGAGGGAGACACAGAATCGGAAACAGGCTCCAGGCTCCGAGCCATCAGCCCAGAGCCTGACGCGGGGCTCGAACTCACGGAGCGCGAGGTCGTGACCTGGCTGAAGTCGGACGCTCAACCGACTGCGCCACCCAGGCGCCCCAACACCTATTTCTAACTGGAAGAAATTCACAGACAATTTTCACTTTTATGGAAAAAAGGTGAAAAGCAAACATGACATCCAGGGTTTGCTTTGCCGTGAGCCTTGCGGAGGTAGTGTGCACCTCACGCAACAAGAGCAGTCCCGCCAGGCCCCTTCCCAGGGGACCACACTCAGCCTCCCAGCACAAGGCCCCAGAGCTGTGTCTGTGAGCCCCTGTGCTTTACCTAGACTTACTGTGTGCGTCCGCTAGCAAGATGTGTCCTAGGGTATCACAAAAGCCCAAGAGAAGTTATTTTGGGGGGATGGGACACTCAAAATTTTCCATATAAATTAATGCTCATCGCCTTTGCACTCTGCTATTTTGGCTTATTTTCAGACAGTGGGGGAACCCTCTGTTCTTGCTTGAACACCAATTCTTATTCTTGGAAGCAAACTTTTCTGCTTATTTGTGTCTCTCAATTCTCTTTCTCTGCTCTGCCCATTCAACAAACTCGGTTTTATTTGAGGTATCGGGAAGACAACGGTGCGTCAGTGCGTGACGGTCTCAGGACATGCGCTGATGCATCTGCCCATCCGTGACTTCACTCAGGGGCCACTTTATGGAGCATTTCTACATGTGATCAGAATTTTAGAATAAGAAAACTGGTAGAGCAAACCTCAAAATAATAAAGAGTGAGCAAAATTAAGTTCCAACATGGGGGGAGAAAACACACAAGAAAAACTTTTGTCAGGGTCAGAAGTGGATGCTTTCCTTGAGAGGTAGAAATTCAAGATCTCATCCAGCAGCGCCATTGTGGTGTGGGAAACACACTCCCTGTTCTCGGAAAGTGAGGTACATGGGCTATTTCTTCTTGTGAGGCACCTGAATTATAAACTGGTGACTCTAGAACTGCTACCAGTAAGGAGTCGGCCCAATCTGGAAGGGGTAAATCATGTGCCCTGTCACTGGGAGTTCTAAGATTCCTGGAGTAGTGGCAAAACAATAGAGGTCTTGGCCAATAGAGGTTTGTTCCACTGCTGGTGGTTTACCGAAGATGAATCAGCACTAGTAGCCAAAGAATGTCAAGGTTAAGCAATAGCACCCCCCTTCTTGTCTCCTCAGACTTCCCTTCAGAACTGTCCCACCCAAGTCTCTGCAGATGTTGGTGTTTGTGAGATGACCTTGCAGAGGGCTGCATCGGGCCAATTTGTGAGTTCATGAGTTCCTCTGTCTCCCTTCCCTCCTCCCTGGAGGCTGACAGTGCTTGGGGAAAAACAGAAGTCATCTGATGGTTGGGGCAAAACAAGAAGCAAGTCATGAGTTTGCTGGTTTTTGAGGGGTTACTGCTATATCACACATTGTTCTTCATTAGGCTAGTAGTCTTGGTAAGACATGACATTTTTTGATAACTTAAATCCAGGCTTAGAATTTTTAATGCCACTTTAAGTTACTAATTATAAAACTAAACTTGATGTCTCTTGATCCCACAAAACACATGAGTCAATCACCGGCTATATAGTAATTTTTTTGAGATTCAAGATCTTAGGGGGACCTGGATGGTTCAGTTGGTTGAGCGACCAGCTCTTAATCTTGGCTTGGGTCATGAGCTCACGATTTGTGAGTTCCAGCCCCACATCGGTCAGGCTCTGCACTATCAGTGTGGAGCCTGCTTGGAATTCTCTGCCTCCCTCTCTCTCTCTGCTCCTCCCCAACTCATGCTGTCTCTCTCAAAATTAACATTAAACAAAAAGATTCAGAAGAAAAAAGAGATTTGTGATCTTGGCCAAGATATAAAATAACTAATATATACCCATTTGGAAAAGTATTAAATACTATAACTATACACACTCTATTATGTATTCTAAAAAGTCCCTTTTGGTTTGAGAAGTTAGTTCTCATAGAAATCGTAGATAGTTATTCTAAGAGTGGTCAAATCATGTAGGCCCACTGAAATTGGGGAAAGATAATCTGTCTGCAGCCTCAGTTTGAATGTGGATTCCTTCCCAGATAATCCTTTGAGCTTACTTCTTAGGCTTTGTCTGGAAGCAGAAACAATGCCACCAAATATGATGTATAAGCAAGTATATGTATCTGAACATCATTTGTAATAGGACGTACTGGAAAAAAATGTAAGTACCTACCAATGTAAGACTGGTTTAAAGAATTGTGTCAGATTTATAAAATGGAATGTCTTGAATTCATTTAAAATATTTTCTTTTCTTTTTCTTTATTTTTAATCTCAAGTTAGTTAACATACAGTGTAGTCTTGGCTTCGGGAGTAGAACCCAGTGATTCATCTCTTACATATGACACCCAGTGCTCATCCCAATAAGTGCCCTCCTCCTCAATGCCGTCACCCATTTAACCCACCCTCCCCCACCAGGGGAAATAGGGGAAGGGAAAGATACATTAGATAAAATAATATTTTCTAAATACAAATTTTTTTATAAATACTACTTTGTTATCATTATTGTTAAACATTGACATGGAAGCAACTTTGAAAAGTGTTTTTAAAGTGAGAAAAAGGTAACAAACAAAAACTATACATTAATGTGGTAAAATAATATACACACACCTAGAAAATTTATTAAAATATAATTATATATATTGCAAGTTCTCTCTATACTGTCATAGAAAAATACTATCTCAGTGTTAATGATTGTTACTTCATGGTTAAATCACAGATTATTTTCTTTTTCTTACATAGCTTTGTATGTGTGTTTATTGCTTGTGCCATAAAGATAAAGTTATATTAAATTATAGTTTTCAGGCTAAAATGGCAGAATATAGTTGGAGCACGAACCTTTCTCCCTAACAGCTAAGAAAATAAATAAAAATAGTAACAAATAAAGTGTGAAATTTAACCAACAATCAAATAGAAAGGACGAGCAACCACATGTGGTCAAGTTCAAAATGTGATGTTCAGTACAAAAACTAGTTCCTCCCCTGGAGTGGAGTGCAGTGGTTCCTAGCTTTACCCCTATGTCCCAGTAGTTGTAGTGGGTAGAAAAGTTGAATCAATGAAATTCCAAACTTAAAATTCTCAGCAGCGTCATTATGGTTTGTATCCACCGCCATTCCCAGGTTAGAGAGCAGTAAGCAGGCTGAGGCTGCGAGGATGAGGAAATTATTCCAGGAAGAGTCAAGGACAAATCCTATAGAGTAAAGGCTACATCAATTGAGCCAATAGAAATGGACTTCAAAACCACTGGAGAGGTTTGAGATTATCCAGGATTTCCTGATAAATCCTGGCAAAACTTAAAAGCCCCAGTGATTCCCTTTCTGGACTAAAATCGTTTCCCAACTAGGTGAAATGATACACAACATTGAAGAAAATCCCGAAGGAGAGAGTGGAGCTGCTGACCTTTAAAGGAGGATGTGCAAAGACCCAGCTGAACTCCTCCCCACCCTCACTTTCCTTCCATAGCACTCACCACTGCCTCTAGGCTACAGAAAAGCAAAGGGAACTCGAGGTTCAGCCTTTGTAGCCAAGAAGAACAGACAAACAGGTTTTAAAAGCAGGAGGGTAGGTGTCTAGAAACATTTAAATGCTTAAAAAATTGTATTTCTCACACCCGTGGATGGGTTTTCCACACCAAAAAATTCTATAATTCTCTGCAGATACAACTGAGTATCCTACAATTTACTTCAGTTCTGACACTCACTACCTAGAGTTAGCACATACCCTGCTGGTTAAGGGTTCTAGGATTTCAATGTTTATTTATTTTTGGGACAGAGAGAGACAAAGCATGAACCGGGGAGGGTCAGAGAGAGAGGGAGACACAGAATTGGAAACAGGCTCCAGGCTCTGAGCCATCAGCTCAGAGCCCGACGCGGGGCTCGAACTCCCGGACCTCGAGATCGTGACCTGGCTGAAGTCGGATGCTTAACCGACTGCGCCACCCAGGCGCCCCAAGGGTTCTAGGATTTCAGATGCTAATCACCAGTAGTGGGTCCCCAGGTTATCCACACTTCTGTCCAACTTGGCCACAAATCGAGTTTCCATAATCCCCTCCACAAGTTTGACAATTTGCCGTAGAGACTCACAGAACTCAGGGAACATTTACATTTACCAGTTCATATTATAAGGAACGTAAATGAGGAGGCAGACAAAGAGGTACAAAGGGCAAGGTCTGAAAGGGTCCTGAGTGCAGGAGCTTCTGTTCTGGGCGGCAACTGGGCCATCTCTCTAGCACATGGATGCATTCCCCAGCCCCAAAGCTCTGGGAAGTCCATTGTTTACGGTTTTTATGGAGGTTCCATTATGTAACCATATTTGAATAAATCACTGGCATTGGTGATTAGCTTAGTCTCTAGCCCTTCTCTTCTTGGAGGTTGGGAGGAGGGGAAGAAAGTTTCAACCCTCCAGTCACATGGTTGCCTCCTTTGGCAAGCCAAACTCCATGCTGAAGCTATCTAGGAAACTATCTAGGGGTCACCAGCCACCAGTCATTTCATTATCATATAAAAAGACACTCATCAGGGGCGCCTGGGTGGCTCAGTCCATTGAGCATCCGACTTCGGCTCAGGTCATGATCTTGGGGTCTGTGAGTTCGAGCCCCGCTTCGGGCTCTGTGCTGACAGCTCAGAGCCTGGAGCCTGCTTCGGATTCTGTGTCTCCCCCTCTCTCTGCCCCTCCCCTGCTCATGCTCTGTCTCTCTCTTTCTCTCTCTCAAAAATAGATAAACATTAAACAAATTTTTAAAGGATTGCTTTAAGGGGCATGTGGGTAGCTCAGCCGGTTAAGCGTCCAACTCTTGATATCAGCTCAGGTTGTGATCTCGCAGTTGTGGGATTGAGCCTCGTGTCAGGCTCTGTGCTGAGCGTGGAGACTTGGTATTCTCTCTCTTTCTCTCTCTGTCCCTCCCCCGCTAGCTCATGCTCTCTCTCTCTCTCAAAAATAAATAAATAAACTTAAAAAAAAGTATTGCTTTAAATACTTTCTGCTAGGAATGAAGTTTTACGGCAGACACATTAGCTTTTAAAAGAATATTTTAGGTTAGAGTCTTCTTAAAGTTTAAATGGTCCTCTGTTCGATGTGTGCAGTTTCACTACCAGTTCATGTTCAGGTAAGAACGTGCTCAGTTTACCAGAAACAGCAAGAAGGCCAGTGTGGCTGGAGGCACAGCAGGGCAGAAAGAGGGCAAGAGGTCAGAGAATTCATTGAGGGTATTGTGGTCATAGTAATGACTTCGGATTTTATTCTGCGTGACATGGGAAACTAGTGAGTGCCCTAGAATGGCATTAACTGTCATTTTTATAATACTCATCCTGCACTGAGACCAGGGGTTACAAGTGCAGCGTGGGGGGGCCAGTCAGAGTGCTTACAGTCACAAGGAAGAGGTGATAGATACTTGGAGCGGAGTATCGGTAGTTGAGATGTGAGAAGTACTTGTGTTCTACATGTTTTTGAAAGTACAGCTTGACAGAATTTGCTGATGGATTAACTATGAGGTATTAGAGAAGGACAAAGTGGATAAGCATAGTTACAAGGGCTTGAGCCCACATTTAAGGATATGCAGATATTACACGATATGTCAACGGACTAGAATTTAAATACAAATTTGAGAAAAAATAAAAATATCCAGCCGTATTACTATTTCCAATGTGTCAATGTGCTTTCGATGTTTCATAACGTTTGCATTCTATCTCATTACCATGTTTCCTACAATTAGTCTTCATTCTATATTTGAACATATTTAGTTATTGCTACCACTGATTTTATGTCAGCTTTTCCATTCTTGCTTTTCTTATTCCTACTTCTTGGTGGACTTGATTTCATCATCAGCTTTTTTTTTTTTTTTAGGGAGATTCACAGATCCCACATTCCCTGGGATATTTCTTGGTCGTAAATGTCTGGCTTTGAGTTATATCAAATGACACTTTTTTTTTGAGTTTCACTTTCTTTCCCCGAGAACCCTGCACCTGTAACTCTGCTGTCTCTTATCCCTGAGTGTTGTTCCCTGCCTTTTGCCACAGATTCTCCACTTATATTCTGCTCTTTGTCTTCAAGTATTTTTTCAAGAGCCACTTAAAGATATTCTACTCTTTGCTTTTATTTTTGTCTTGGAATTGTCTGCTTATTGTCTTTACACTTGACAGTTTAACAACTTATACTGTTTTAAGTCACACTTTGTTCCTCAATATTTGGGGGAAATTTTCCATTGTTTTCTGATATTGATTGTTAGCACTAAGAAACCAAGCTCCAGCCCGATTTTTTTTTTTTGACCCTCAGAAGTGATGTACTTTGTGGGGCACTTGGGTGGCTCAGTGGGTTAAGTGTCTGACTTCAACTCGGGTCATGATCTCACAGTTCGTGGGTTTGAGCCCCACGTAGGGGTCTGTGCTGACAGCCTGGAGCCTGGAGCCTGCTTTGGATTCTTCTGTGTCTCCCTCTCTCTCTGCCCCTCTGCTGCCTGCTCTCTGTCTCTGTCTCAAAAATAAATAAACATTAAAAAGATTATAAGAAGTGACTTACTTTGCTTGTCTAATGCCTAAAAACTTCTTTACCTTTAAAGTTCAACAAATGAAATATTCTTCAATATTGTTTGCTTGATGATGATGATGATGATGATGATGATGAGAATGGTGACGTGTGTTTGTATATCCTAAAACATACTACCTTCTTTCAAAACTTTACATTTGGTTCTCTTTTCAGTTCAGAAAAAAAGTGTTATTCTATTATTCCTTTGAATACTTTTTCATTTTTCTGCGTGCCCTATTTCATGGACATTGATTTTGTATTATTTTTGGCTTCTAAACTCATTATCCTCTCTCTAATTTCTCTTTGTCTTTTTCTTAAGCATGCCCTGTGATTATTTCAAGACTTTCTGGAACAGGAACTTAATATCCAACCATCCATTCCCTTGGCATTATTTTTCATGTATTATTTCTGTAATAATGTCATTTGTATCCTTAATTTACCAATAACTTCTTATGTTATTCTATTCATATAGTTATTAAATTCTTCTATTGTATGATGAATTTGAAAGGAGATTTCATCTGTTTCCTGGAGTATGTTTTCTTATAGGACTGGTCCTGTGAGGGTTTTTTTCCCCATGTGGTATATATTCACAATTGCCATGACAATTCTTTGCACTAACTACCCAAATCTATTTATTGGATATAGTATTGTAATATTGTGATATAATAAATATGAAATATAGATAATAGTTTTCACCCCCTGTTTCTATCACACAGCCCCTAAAGCCTTTACAATTTCTTGGGGCGCCTGGGTGGCTCAGTCAGTTGAGTGTCCGACTTCGGCTCAGGTCATGATCTTACTTACATGAATTCAAGCCCCGTGTCGGGCTCTGTACTGACAGCTCAGAGCCTGGAGCCTGCTTCAGATTCTGTGTCTCCCTCTCTGCCCCTTGCCCACTCACACTCTGTCTCTCTCTCTCTCTTTCTCTCTCTCTCTATCAAAAATAAATAAACATTAAAAAAATAACCTTTACAATTTCTTGAGTGGTAGAAGCATCACGTGTTATATTTGGTCTTAGCACCCAATTCCTGACACAAAAGCTTTTAAGACCCTTAGAATTTCTCGGGGGATGAGTGTCTTTTTATTTTTATTATTTTATTATTTTTTAATGTTTATTTATTTTTGACAGAGAGAGAGAACTCACAAACTGCAAGATCATGACCTGAGCAAAAGTTGGACACTTTACCGACTGAGCCACCCAGGTGTCCCTAAAGCAATCCTTTTAAAAGAAAGTAGGAAAGCTATGGGGGATTCCCATTAAAAATTATACTTTCTGAGCAGACATGTTAGTAACTAAAATAATTTTAATAATATTGTCACCAAACTATACATGATAAAACATAGAGTTGGTCAGTTTAGCTTCTTTTAAAAATTTATTTATTTATTTTGAGAGACAGAGAGAGAGAGTGGGTAGGGAGGGCAAGAGAGGGAGGGGGACAGAGAGAGTCCCAAACAGGCTCCACTGTCAGTGCAGAGCCTGACTCCAAGCTTAAATCTATGAACCATGAGATCATGAGCTGAAATCAAGACTCAGATGTTCAAGTGACTGAGCCACCCAGGCACTGCCTAAATTAGCTTTGTAAAAAATACATTTTAAGTTCTGCATAATGGAGCCTAAAGTTTTGTAATACTAGCATAAAGATATTCCCCTATGTGCATATGTAGTAAATTAGATAAACCCATAATCCACTGAGGACATTAAATTTCTTTCGAATAAAAAGATGGACAATATGCCAAATTCTAGGTTAGGTATATAGTTCATGGCTATAGAGACAAAATGAGGTAGAAAGCTTAGGAGTATATTTGGATAAAACGAGTTAACTAAGTGCATTATATGAAAAAAAAAAGAGTGGTTTTCTGAAATGAATTCTTTGAATTGATTGCACAAAGTGACAAATAGAAAAAAGAAGCAAGAAAGCAAAAAGAACAAGAAAACTACAAAAAATAAACCTTAATTTAGATGCAGATTGTGTTAGCATCTCTCCTCTAGTCTGATCTTCTCTCCATATCACTCACACTCTCAAGTTGAGCTAACAAGAAAACAGTGAAATTTACTTGGAATTCAGATACCTTTTCTTATGAGCTAGAGAGACAAAGAAATCCCTTCCTTGAAGTTCCTGAGTTAAGAGACAGGCCATTTTCTATGTGAGATAATGTGTTCGCCTCTTAACTACGGAGAATGGAGCTTGATGAATAATCAGCTGGACAGCAGTTGTGCAATCACTGATAGGAAGTCAGGAGTCATCGCTGGGAAAACATAAGAAAGTTTGAAGAGCCTAAGGACAGAGGGAAGGGCTCCAGATCCCCCAGGGGAATTAGGGAATTTATAGGTTCAGGTAAAAGTGGTGTGTTTTGGTACTTTTATCTCAGAAACATACAGAAGATTGTTCAAAAAAAGTCAGTGGGTCTACAGTTGCAGATTTTATTTAGGAAAAAACAAAACAGGAGAAAAACCTTAGAGCTATCTGTACACGGCAAAGTTTACAGAAGAAAGTGTCCTTTGTTACTCTGTTGGATGTAACAACCAAAAGCATTCCAAGATTTCACTGTCCCTCCGCAGACACTCTGCCGATTTAGGGAAGCGATTAATTTCAATCTGCAATTTTTCTTCGTTCCCTTGTAGATCCTTATTTGAGCAGCTTAGTGGGGAAGCTTAAGAGTTCTTACAACTCCCCTTGCTGGCAGCAAATAAGAAGTGCAACTTTAATGTGGAAAACTTCAGATATTTATCTGGAAAGTAATGGCTAACTATAAGATCAACTTTTAATTTTAAAAACAAGATTGCTTCCAGCTCTGATCTCTGAAGAAGTTTAAAACGTAAATTAAGGGTCGCCTGGGTGGCTCAGGTCATGATCTCGCAGGTGATGAGTTTGAGCCCCGCGTGGGGCCGTGTGCTGACAGCTCAGAGCCTGGAGCCTGCTTCGGATTCTGTGTCTCCATCTCTCTCTGCCCCTCCCCTGCTCTCTCTCTCGCTCTCTCAAAAATAAAAGCACATTAAAAACAACTAAAAAGGAATAAAAAACAAAACATAAGTTAAAACCACAAAAAGTAATAATTAAATTTGTTGGAGATCCTAATTTCCTGAGAAGTCAGGTCAACAATGAATCTTACATTATACATTTAATTCAACAGCCTAATTTCAAAAATTCATATCTGACATCTGATCCAGAATAACATTTTCACCTCCTGAACTTTCGGATTGTGCCTCTGCCGAATGCCATTCTGTCTCCATAGATCTATCGTTATCTGTGGCAGAAACAGAAGGTTCCCCAATCATTTAATCTACCCCCCCCCCGCCCACACCACGCATTTTAACCCCCTTGCCATTCTTGCAATTGGGCAGCAGTGATGTGCATCACTTACCGGTCTTCAAACAAAAGAACCTGCCCACGACCCCCAATGTCTCCCCCACAGCTGCGGTCACTGCAGACGTCCCAGATAGTGTCCATCGGCCTAGTGCTTGAGTGCCCATATGGAGCAGATTCCCCTGCGTGCCTATTCTTCCTAATGACCCACAGTGGATTCTGCATGAGAAATGCCTGTTAAGAGTTAAGCAATTGAGATTTCGAGGCTCTTATGTGCTGAAAATAATAAAGTAGCTGATGTTTTTAGAACACCTGCAGCATATTAGGCACAATCCTGAACACTTCATATGTCTCACTCGGTGTTTGCAACAGGCCAGTGAAGCAGTTTTGCTATTTTAGTAGCCACATTTTATAGATGACCAAACTGTGGCAAAGGTAGGTGCAGTAACTGATCCCAGGTAAGATGGCAAGGAAGTGATGGAACCAGGAAGCAACTCAGTCTCCAAATTCGCTCAGTTTTTATTTCTACTCTACACTGTCTAATAAGCCAGACTTCACAATTCTTTTTTTTTAAGCATTCTTTTTTTTTTAAATTTTTTTTAACATTTATTTATTTTTGAGACAGAGAGAGACAGAGCATAAACGGGGGAGGGGCAGAGAGAGAGGGAGACACAGAATCGGAAACAGGCTCCAGGCTCTGAGCCATCAGCCCAGAGCCCGACGCGGAGCTCGAACTCACGGACTGCGAGATTGTGACCTGAGCCGAAATCGGACGCTCAACCGACTGAGCCACCCAGGTGCCCCCAGACTTCACAATTCTTTAAGACTAGCTACACTCAACTGAATGTCATAATTCTATTCAGTAAGCTATAAAGGCAGGTTGTTATACACTTGCCCATTTAACCAAAATATAGTTATCAAGAGTCTACTTTGTTGAAGGCACAGTGAGGGATAAAAGCAGTGTGAGGTATAGAATGTAGTATGAAATATGGTCCCTTATCCTCACAGAGATTTTATCAAGCTAGGGAGACCAACTGGAGAACTATGGGAAGGCCAATAGCAATACAGGAGGCTTTACACGGCTAGTTGTCGAATTAACCTTCAAACAGTAAGTGATCAGTAAGTGTTCATTGGGGAGAGGAAGTGGGGACACGCAGGAGGGAAAATCAGGGAAGAAAGGTGCAGAAAAACTAGCAAAGGAGGTGAATAAGATCAGACTGCAGATTCCCATCCCACAAGGTACGATAATCAAACAAGGCTCCATGGATGAGGTGGGGCTTGAGCATAAACTTGACAGACAGGTAAGCAGGGTGGGTCAGGGCTTTTCAAGTGAGTAGAGTGGCCCAAATACATGCGAGGGCTCCCAACATCTCTAAGAAGAGAGAGTTTGGCAGGGACAGAGAACTTCCATGTTATTGATCATGGTGTGATAAGGCAGATAAGGATAATGGCCAGCAAATTATGAGGATCTGAAGTTGTGTTTATCTTCTATGCAACAAGACATCCTTAATGTTTGTAGAATACTGAGCTGTCACTGAAATATAGGTAGATGCCCAGAAAGGTAGCTGGAGGGATCATGAATACCCACGCACAGGCACACGTGCATGTCACTTTAGCTACGGCAATCTGTCTATGATGTCTGCACATATGATTTCTCAAAGTTTTTGTCTGAACCAGCTATTTACTTATTCAAAAAATGGTCTCCGTTAACAGTTTTTATACTGTTCTATTCTGGTTTTTTGATCTCCATATTATTTAGTTGAAAACAAATGAGAAACCACAAAGTATTTTGAATATTATTTTATTAGAGAAATGTATGCATATGGGTTATATCAAATATGTATCAAACACGGTTTTACTCCTCAGGGTTAAGCTCTTTTATTTATTTATTTTTTTTATTTTTATTAATTTATTTATTTGTTTTTAAATTTTTTTAACGTTTTACTTATTTTTGAGATAGAGAGAGACAGAGCATGAACGGGGGAGGGTCAGAGAGAGGGAGACACAGAATCTGAAACAGGCTCCAGGCTCTGAGCGGTCAGCACAGAGCCCGACGTGGGGCTCGAACTCACGGACCGCAAGATCATGACCTGAGCCAAAGTCGGCCGATTAACCGACTGAGCCACCCAGGCACCCCAGGGTTAAGCTGTTTTAACTGTCTCTTTTAGTTTGAGGTGGTAATTGCCTTTATAACGCTAAATTATATGCTTCTACGCTGATTTCTTGACTTTCAAAGTTATGAAAATATCTTGACTTTTTAACACAAAAATATGAGAATCTGTCTCATGCTACTCTTTTTTCTTCAATTTGATATTTTTATATCATTAGTAACTTTATTATTATTATTTTTAACTAACTTTATAACTTTCAATAATGTCCTTGATTTCTCTTTCTTTTCCCATCTACTTCAGACAATACTTCTCGAGTCCTCTTTTGTGAGATGAAGCTGTGAGTTCTCCGGCCTTTCTCTCCACAAGTTTTCTTCCTTCTGAAAGTCTGACTTACAGCTGTATTTTTACTTTGATCTTGTCAAGATTACTAACATCTCCCACCTCTCCAGTATTCTCAACTAAGTCTCTCACCTTTTCACAATACGTTGATGATAAGATTTGAGAGTCAAAACCAATCTTTTTTTTTTAATGTTTTTTTAATGTTCATTTTTGAGAGAGAGAGAGAGAGAGAGAGAGAGAGAGAGAGAGAGAGCATGGTAGGGGAGGGGCAGAGAGAGAGGGAGAACAGAGGATCCAAAGCAAGCTCTGTGCTGGGAGTAGACAGCCTAATGCGGGGCTCAAACTCATGAACCATGAGATCATGAGCCGAGCCAAAGTGGGACGCTTAACCGACTGAGCCGCCCAGGTGCCCTCAGTCAAAAAGCAAACTTCACACTGGTCTGATCACACACCCACACTTTTCCATGCCACACCAACTTGCATGCTTCCGTCAGCCAGATGCCTTCATCTCTTGGTCACCTGAAGAAAATGTTTTTAGAGTTCAAGTCAACTCAATTCTCCTTTTAAATACTTCATCAATTATTAAATTCATGTCATATTTAGTTTGCTTTTTATCTAGACAATCAATTTCATGATCAGCGTTTTTTGTTTGTTTTCTTCAAGGTTTTTAATTGCCTTTCTTTTTAACTTGTGTTGGTCGTATTCATTATAACGTGTTTTTCTTCTTGTTCTTATTTTATGCACCTAGTATGTCCCGATCTCTAAAAAAATGTTAGAGGCTTTCTGAATATCTTTATTTTCTCCGGGGTCTGTGTTCTGGTTGTTATTCTCATCCCCGCTACTGGTTTGCGTATGGATTCCTCATACGCCTGGTGATACTTGGTTATCCATTCAGGGCTGATATGGAAGCAAAAGGTAGATGGGGTGAGTTTCCCCTGCTATTGCATTTCTCAACTGAATTTTCCCCTGGTGAGGAAATTATAATTGGCAGTTCCGTGTGGGGCTGATCCAGGCCAAAAGGATGATTGGGTCCCTGAGCCAACTCTGCATATCGATACAGTTTCACCCTTTCCTGCTGTAGAAGGAAGAGATAGTGACCATAGTTGTCTTTCTTTTTTGCCACCTGAAAAAGATTGCTCTGATAAGTGCAGAGTTAAGAGGTTTCATTTTAGGAGAAATGGAAAATCCAGAATGAAGAGGACCTTCAGTGGTTGGGGAAGTAACATCCCTATTGAAATCTGACTTTCCTCCTACATTTTGGTTCCGTTTCTTTAGAGAGAAGCCTTGTGATGCTTTGCCTAGAGAGAATGCCAACTGTCTGGGCTCTGTGCTGGTTGTGGGGTAGTGGGATGGGCACACAGACTGGCATAATGATCCCATGAAAGATCTTTATCAACAACCCGATCTCAGCTTCATTTCCCTTCCCTACACTTGGTTATCGGCTAATTCTGAACTCGGAGTCCCTTGGAGGTTCCACTAGACAGATGTTCCTGACTCCCTGGGAACATAGTCTAGGCTGACTCTGCCCATCGTTTCATTTCAAAAGTCATTTCTGTCCTTGCTGGTTTCCAGACATATTTTTGAAGTGTTTGTTCATTGATAGCAATTTTTCCCAGAAAGCATCTTATTCTCTCAGGATGCTGTGGATCTTTTCTTTTTGTGCTTTATGCCTACTCCATCTCAGCCTGCTGCCATTGATGTTTGAAAAAAAAAGGCGGTGGGGAGGCAAACCGAGATGTCAGTCACATAGTGTCGATTTCTCAGAGACTTCACATAGTTTAGAATCCTTAATTAAAGAATCTCTAGATTCCAAGAGGGCTATAATATGAAGGATAAGAAATAGAAGTTGCTACTCGAGGAGTCAAGTGGAAGGAAGGAAATGAACACAGGGTAGCAATGGACTTGATCCTTCTTCTCAGCCTCCTGAGGAGGAGTCAGCCAAACTGGTTTTTGATCTAGGAAATACACTTGTAGTATTTTTAATTTTTTTTTAATGTTTATTTATTTTTGAGACAGGGAGAGACAGAGCATGAACGGGGGAGGGTCAGAGAGAGAGGGAGACACAGAATCGGAAACAGGCTCCAGGCTCTGAGCTGTCAGCCCAGAGCCCGACGCGGGGCTCGAACTCACGGACCGCGAGATCATGACCTGAGCCAAAGTCGGATGCTTAACCGACTGAGCCACCCAGGCGCCCCACTTGTAGTATTTTTAGAATCACCTGTGCCCGTCCTTTCCACTGTGTCTGCTTCAGTGTTTGGGGTATTTCGAACTTGCTTCTCTGTCCATTAGGTTTCCTGATGCAGTACCTTGAAAAATATTTTCCCTCACGTCTCTCTATGTGATGTCTCCACAGAAGAATCTAACCAGAGCTTTTGTTTTACCACCACCATCAACATTGTTATTATGACTTAAAGGGTTGGGTTTCACTGATTCCTATGTCTAACCTCCTAAAATCCCTTTGGATTTTTAATCTGCAATTCCCAGTGTTTGCCATTTTAGTACCATCTGCAAATTAGTTAATGTGCTGTTTAGCCTTTCTTTGAAATCAGTAATTAAGATGTAAAGTAAGACTGAGCCCAAGACTAATTCTCTGGGCTTCCCACTGGGACCTCTCCTGAGCTCGATGACTCTTTTATCACCACCCCTGGCTTATCATTTTCCGGCCAAATCTCAAGCCATTTTACTAGGTATATAATTAAGTTGATTTATGAGGGTCACTAGATTACTTTCATTTTGCTAAATGTTGTCTGATACGTGTATTTGTTTTGCTTAGCTTTATATTTACTTATGTTGAAATACTATAGCCAAAGAAGAGAAGAATATTTTCAGCCAAAATAACCCGGGTATTTTCTGAGAGACAATCATTTAGGATCTTAGTATCAGTTCTATCATTTAACTGCAGCCAAAGTTCAGCATCTAGAATATAATTACAATTCGGTGACATTTTTCTTCTATCTTATTTATTATTTTTTATATTTTTCCAGTTCTCTAGTATCTTTCCACCTTTTTTTGGAGAACAAAAACAAAAAAGTGTCTCTATTTTGGTAAATGTATTCACTTATTCCCTGATCAACCATAGAAGGATCCTTTGTTTTCGGGACTTAGGCATGTTCTATTAGCTGCCAATTATCTATGTCTCAGACTGACATTCAAATAATTAAATATTCAGGTGCACTGATCCTGCCACCAAGGGTTTTATGAGCATTTGAGAAATTTGTTTAAGTTTAATTGGGAAATTAAGCCATGGGGCAACGTTACTGCAAACCTCTACTGCTGTGCTCTGAGTAACTAGACTAATCTAGGTCAGAAAAGCACAATAGGACATACAAATGCCTAAAGAACTCAACATTGTGCTTGTAATGAGTGCCAAGTTCTGAGATACTTTAATCTCACCATTCTGGAACTTTCTTCTTTGAATTTGCAGAATAGGCTCTGGCTAATAACCCGAATCTTAATGATTGCTAGCCTTGTCTCTTTCCTCTGGTCCTCCTCTGTCCGTCAGAACTTTCTCAAGTATTTTATTACGTGTTTGCAAAGCAGATAACACTCCTAGCCCTCTGAGTCAGACGTCGGTCTCTCCGTTTCTGGGAAACATATCTAGCCAGGCAGTAAACACTTTTATTTCACTATAAATACTTGAAAGTTTATGATTGTAGAATGATAGATTATTCTTTCCCCACTGATTCTTAAACACCTCCTGACAGAGAAGACCAAATGAATGGCTCTTTTTTAATTTTATATTTTCTTTAAGACTTCCTTAACATAATCAAAAAATTACCCTAAGGTAAAGGAAAAAAGAAAAGAAGGGAGGTGGCCGGGGGGGGGGGGCGGGCGGTGAAAGAAGGAAGGAAGGAAGGAAGGAAGGAAGGAAGGAAGGACGGAAGGAAGGAAGGAAGGAAGGAAAAGAAATGACAGGAGAAAAAGCATGACAGTATGTAAACTTGTTTCTAATATTCAACTCACACTTTCCTAGCTGTTTTCTACTATCTTTGCAGCCACTAGGCTTTTTTTGTTTGTCTGTTTGTTTTGGTAACAAAATCTCCTGACTTCTCCTTGGTGAAAAATTTCACAGCTTCATGGCCGCATATTCTCCTTTTTCCCTTCTTAGTAAGTAAAGTAATAAATTGAACCCATGTTAATTGCTTTAAGAGACAATTTTACATGTTTAAGACTTCTGAAATCTTGACCCTGTGAGATGGATATAGAACTCTCAGGTTTATTTTGTTTTTAACGGAAGCCTTTTAATTAGGAGTTTGAGTAAAACTGAAGAGAATTTTGTCAGTGTTGTTCCAAGTTCTGCTATTCTTTGTGAATTAGGCAGCAATGTATCTTCATCAGATTAAATGATCTTCTGTAATTCTGATTTTCACTTGTTATTGTTTTTGACTACATACTATTCTCTTCTTCTTCTCCCTGCTATTTTGCATTGATGGTGACTTACAGTAAGCCTCTACTAGACCTAAGATACATTATGTGAGAATAATTAGCATGCTTCTTTGTTTCTCCATGCATATTATATAAACCTAACATACACATACATATACGAAATATGTAATCTTGAATATTACTTGAATCCTAATCGGCTCATTATTATTCCGTGTGCAGTCTCTCACTTCTCGGTTACAAAATCATCTAACCATTGCTTCTTTTTCAGATAACGTGATAGATCAGATTAGCAACGTGCGGCTGATAGTGCTCTTAGGAGCGAGGTAGGATTCATTTACCTGATCGTCACTGCCTCCTACCTCCAGCTGTATCAGACAGTTTGAGGAACAGAGCTTTGGCTGTAAAGATTATCGGTTCACGATGTCGAATTAACTATATGATCCTGCATGCACGTAAGTTGGATATGCCATTAAAATGACATGCCTTTGAAGCTCTAAGACATGCTAGAAATCGACTACTCCACCCTTTCACCTAAGTGGTAAGATGACTGAAGTTTACAGAATCAAATCCTTCAGCCAAGGTAATACAGAGTACTGGTAGCAGTTACAGAACTAGAACTAGAGTCGGTTAGAGTGCTCTTCCTTTGTCTCTCCATAAAGATTACTACCTCATCTAGGCAGGATAGAAGCATTGAGGGAAATACCGGGTTGTCTTTGAGAGAGAATGTCTACAAGTCTCGGCCAACACAAATGTAAAACTTCAGGACATATACACAAATGAACAAATACATTGGTATGCTACTGGTGAATCATAGGTGACAGGTAAAAAAAAAATAAAAATAGAAAGTAAAAGTAACAGGTAGACTGGCAATTAATGGAAGCTTCCGGCTGTGTAGTTCAGAAAGAAATTATCCAAATACAAGCTACAGAAGGAAATGTCCTATGTGTTTTGCTTGATAACAAATTGGCTATAAAGAATTGACCGTGTAAATATGCAAGCGAGATATTAAGACTGTTTCTAAATTTGCTCCTTCTTTGCATTATATAAAACATTTTTTAAAATTCTTAAAATCTGGAAATTGTGTTTTAATTAATAACTTGTTCTGTTAAGTAGGATGTGCAATGAATTATGGAAAAGGTCAAGCATCATGGACACCATTAGATGGCAGTATGACACAAAACTATTGTTTCCATTAAATGTCAGCTTACAGAACAGTTTACATACACATCCACATTGCACTGATAGTAAGTTTTTAAACATTTTTTTAAGAAGGATCAAAATGGAGATTCTAATAGAAGAGAGTGTGACAGAACTCAGAGAGAAAGAGGAAAAAAAACTAGGGAAGAGCACTAAGATAGTAAAGCCAATGGCAGGAAAAAGATATATTCTACGATGATGAACAGGACTTCTTTCTACCATATGCTGGCTCCATGACTATGTGATGTAAATATTGCAAAGTTTGGTAAATTTGGGGGGCAAAATTATTTTGTTGAAAATAAAGAAATCAAAAGGATAGTCATTTCATCTCTTTATGACATTCTGACTTCAAAATGAAAAAGTAACCCCTACTCCAATTGCCATTAGATGTGTAGATATCAATAATTCGGAGCTTCTAGGAGTTGGGCATTCACCTAAGTACAACTTCGTATGATAATGATTTAGCATATAAAAAACTTTTGAATACAACCCAATTCCTTTTCGGAGCCAGGGTTATCGGACACAAAACTTAAATCCGGCATGTGAAATGCAACTTATTCCAAGAGTAACTCCAAGATTTTTTTGTATCTCAAATTATTTTTTATAAGGTGCAATGGACACCATGCCTCGGTAGTATTCTTTGGTGAGATAGAAATGCTGCGTTTCTAGGTAAGCATGTAGAAGGTAGCAAGACTGGAAGACTCCTGTTACTGTTTTAATTGGGCAACGGTAGATGTAAGTTTTGAGGGGCACAACATGATTGCCACATTTTAACACTTTTCTCTCCTTTGCTCCTTCCTTTGTATGGCCAGCTCCTGACATAATGAGAGAAAAGTAGCCTTTTGGGACCAGCTCAATTCCGTGACATATTTTAACAAGGCAAGATCCTCATTAATGCCAGGGACTTTTTGGAGCCCCAGTGGTATCTCCTTATAAATACAGTCTGTTCAGAACCCAGATATGCAATAGTGTAGACTTATCTGCCGGGTTCTTCCTTCTGCAGTTCAGGAGTGGTCCCATCTGGTTAGTTCAGTATTTTAGCCCACATGCATAGACATTGTTAGATTGTGAGTGTTAGCATTCACATATATAGAGATGTTTGAAGATAAAATTTTTCCCCACCCTTCCTGGAAACAACACTGTAGGAGCTGCCCTATTTTCAGGGTGCCTGATTCTTTCCTGCTTCAGGGCATATTGTTAGCACCAGCTGTGGTCAGAGAGAAAAAAATCCCTGTCCCTGTGATGTAATACAGTACAATTAGGCACATAATGTAGATTTTATGCTTTTCTCGGAAACATCTGGTATATACGACATTCTAAGACCAAACCTTGAAGAGCCAGACCTCCTGTAGCATTTTAATATCAATGTGTCTTTTCACATATTAGTTATCTAATGTTTGTGCCAGTTTCTCAAAACACTACATCCTGAATATCACCTCTTGAATGAGTGTAAATTCAAAATGCCTGCCGGGTGTGTGTGTGTGTGTGTGTGTGTGTGTGTGTGTGTGTTTTGTGGGGTTTGGGGGAACTAATATCTGCCCTCATCTAAATACCAAATGAATTTTAGATTGTCATTCTAGCCCTGCATTAGCATTGGCCCTGGGGAAAATCATTGTTTATGCATTCTTTTCAGATACTTGGAATTAAGAATCAATCTATTTAAACCTTGTTGCTAACATTTCATTTGTATCTCTGACATATTAGGAAAACGTGTATAAAGTTACTACTCTTGTCCATTACTTTTGAAGAAGTTAGCAGTGGAAAGTTTTAAACAAATTATGTCCAAATTCTCAAGAAAAAAAGAATCAAGCCACTTGAGGAAAAGATAAAATATGATCCTGAAAGCCTTGTGAACAAAAAAACTCTCTCCCTGAGACCTCTGATCTCCTCAAGGCAGGGCAATCGAGGTGAAAGGGGCCATCTCAGCAGAGTATACTGGTCATACTATTCACGCCATCTTATAGGATCCCAGGTTCCCCCAAACCTCACATTGGAACAAACAGAAGATAAAAACAGAAAAGAGGCACAGATTACGTGAAAGTCAAACTAAGAATGAGAGAAGAAAAATGTGTATGATTCATACGTTTAGAAATTTTAATAATGTAGTAAAATGTTGGCAAAACATTCACAAATGTATGCAGAAAATGGCTCGTATTAATTTATAAAAACAATTGGCATTTGGCAACGATTCCATTAATTATACTGAAATTTCAAAGCATAAATTGTGGAATTGTTTGAACCTACCACAACATGGAGGAACTCTGAAATACTAGAGAGTTAAAACAAAAATGTTATAAATGGCATAGACAATTCTCCACATCCTTAGATAACTGCTTTAAGTTTATTAATAAGTTTAGTGAGGGACTCTCTGGATTCTTGTTCTAACATTAGAATGTTGGGTTGATTCTAAACAGCAGACTCCGCGCTTTAGTGCCATTTTGATGGAGGTATTTCAAAGACCTTGGGAAATTGTTCCTGAACTCTCAGAGTCTTGGTTTTCTCATTTGTAGGTGCTGCTTACAACAAGCATGTTCTGAGGTAGTTTCCAGCTCTAAAACATGGAGTTTATGGATTTTAATGTGATACCCTATAATTGTGTGGTGAATGCCTTGCTTTATAAAAACATTAAATCTGTTATTTTTAACCACATTTACATCACAGTGGTTCTTAATAAATATCAAAAAACAATGGTCCAACACCATAATATGAAACATGCTAGAAACAGATGGCAGTGCTGGGTATGTCTAAGTAGATGGACAGATGGAGCAGGACTTACATTCTTTCCAACCCCGGAAGCTTTGAAGGGGTTGAATGACAAGACTTATTTTTCCTCTAATTTAAGAAGTAATTTGGTGTAAGGACAAAGAGTACCATTTCGAGTATGAGAAACAATAGATAGGGAAAAAAACAAACAAACAAAAAAAACGAGTTCCAGTGATAGAGCAGACTGGCCTAATATGAGCCACTTTCCCTTTACCAAAACTCACGAAACGCTGTATAAAATAGCATAGCAGTGTTTTAGTAAAAATACAAAGATGAGTTGGAAAAAAAGGCCAGAAAATTCCCACTTGCAGAATCAGTAACTACAGGGGGAGTGTGAGCAAATGAACTGGGGCTCTGGTCCTCGTGATATTGACGTTCTGGTATAGGTCCAAGAGGGAATAAGAAAGTGAGCACCAGGCTTACATGAGGGATAGAGGATAAATTCAGAAATCTGGAAGGGCTGACCTTTCTTAAAGAACATCCTGGGAAGAGTCAAGAATGCCTATCTCTGGATGAATAAATAAACCTCCTATAATAAAAACCTCAAGTGTGTGAAGTCCAAATTTATACATCCATGCTGTGTGTGATTCCCAAGTACAGAAATTAATGGGATATCTTGTCCTAGATTAACAAAATCTCTGGGATATTCTATGAAAGCAAATATAGGGACTTTTCTATGATATAGATTGTACAAGACATCCATGAGAAAAAAACAGCAAACTACCAAAAACAATAGCAACAATAATAAAACACCAACTGAAGATGAGCTCACAATAGAAATGATGAGGTAAGTAAGAAAATGATGAACACTATAAGGAAAAGTCAACAGAAACACAAATAAAAACCGCCTCAATAGAACAGTCTAAAGGTTGGCATGAAATCTGTGTATGCCAACAATATTTAAATCAGGCAAGTGGGAATACAAAAGATTATTATTCTCTAATTTGTATTTTTCTTTAGTTTATAAAATGTTCCACCAGTAACTGGTATTTATCTTATAGCAAGAAAAATATTGTGAACGTTTCTGTCTTGTAGCATTCAACATACTAATTCTTGGGGAAATCTTTCAAGCTGCTCTCAGGTCAATGGTAACACAAATGTAAAAATTTCTCGTTGAATTATATTTTTATTTGAAACGCTGCAAACAATCCTAATATTTTAGTTTGTAATACAGTTTTATTTTTATTCTTGGACAAGCCTTCCATTGTTTGTTTTTTAAATCAGTATTCAGGAAATGCTTCAATAGTCATGGAAATAGTTATTTTTTTAACTCAATATTACATACTAAATATCTCCATACTTGTTCTTCAACAGCAATATAAAGCGTATGGCAGTCTCAATTATGACACGTGACATTTTATGAGTACACAGTCTTAATTTGAGGATATAAAATATATGGTAATTCATTAATATCAGAATTTCCAGACATAAGGTGGGTAAATCACATGAGAAGGCAAAGGGTGTTGAGCTAGAGGTAATCATATATTTTCCCTGTATGTCTGTAGAAGTACAAATAACCTTTCTTTTTCTTCAAAAAAATCAGCATGGTGCCCAGATGGGGGCACACTCAGCTCTTAGCAAAAGGAGGGGGTAGGACTAACAGGGGGTTGCCTTCAAAGATGGTCGAAACCCAAGGGGATTTTCATCACAGGTTTTCGGCATTGGAAGGTCTTTGAAGATTTTTGGATTTTTGCTTAACAGGTGGTCTTTGCGCCTGCTGCAGTTTCTGCTGATCTGAAGCCACACGGCTCAGCACGACTCCTACCTGCTTGGTTTTCTGGAGGTAAGGCCCCAGGAGTTTCTCCTTTTTCTCATCCAAAGATTACTTGTCTTTCGAGAGGGTTATGGTTTCCCTCCCCCACTTTCCCACCCACTACCAACTGGTGCCCCATGCTGTGAGCATGAATCCTGCCCCTCAGTGATAGCAGACAGGAAAGCCCAAAATAAAAAGCAGTATGATGGAAGGGGCCCACTAGGTGGCAGAATTGATTAAGCAGATAGTATGTAAAGGCTGAACTCCAGGAACAAAAACAGGATGGGAAGAGCGTGCCCTAAGAGCTGGTGTCCCCACCTTTCCAATACGGCTCACCCACCTACCAGGGCTGAGCTAATCCGGCCCCGCTGTTTTTACCTTCCTCAGGGAAGTGGCACTTTGGAGAGTGACATCATACTGTCTGACAGTGGTGTTAAACACTGGGAGGCTGTCACTGCAGGTAACAGATGCTCCTCAAGGCTCTACCTTGGGAAGGGGTGACCTCTAAGATGGGGTAGTCCACCCACCCAGGGGGCTAAGCATCTATTTTTTTTAAGTTCCTGAGCAGAATACTAGCAATGCCCCTTATTTTGAGAGCGTATATTGTCTACAAACTCTCAATTCTCTGATGCAGCAAGTTGTCCCAGTCTAATCGACAGAACTTGGACGGAATCTTTAGCTATCTTCCCAGGTTTACGCTGGCAAGTTATTTATTGAGTCATCAGCATCGGTCAGCTTTACCAAGTACCTCAAGATTGAAACAAACTTTATGAAAAATATGCAAGAACTCAGCATTCAAGATGTACACTAAATTTTGTTCAGCTCTAATTTCAGCTCATCTCGCACCCACCTACTTACCCTGGCTTGCTACATGCAGCCAGTTCTATTTATCAGCAGTTTCATGCTATTTAGAATGCACACAAGGTCCTTTAGGCCTGAGGTTTAGACTAACTCCTAACTATTACTCGACTTTTACCAATAGTATCGATAGCATGGGGATTCCACGCGTTGTTGAAATACTTAAAGAAAGTTATTGAATGCTTACTACGTCAGCAATGGGTCTGTATTACCTAATTTAATATTTTCATCAAACCTAGGACCCAGATGCTCTTGTCAGCTTTGTTTTTTGATTGAAGGAACTAAAGCATAGAGCACTGAAGAACATTGGAAAGATCTGTAGCTAGTGATGATAAGGCAGAACTGGATGACAGAATAATTTGGGACAACTTCAATCTTCCCCCAGAAATGTCTTTATTGAAAAATAATTTTCCTTCCTTTCTTAGTTGAATTGAGACACAACAAACATTACATTTCTATTTAATGGCTGTGTATGGGGTCAATCTTATATTTGCCCTAAGTTGTAAATAAGGCAAACTTATGCATGTTCTGAATAATGGCTAGTATACACTGTGGGCTCTCAGTTATTTTAATTAATTGTAATCTAAAATACAGAGTTTATATTTTCCGGACAAACGTGGAATGATGGGTTGGACTGTGTATCTTCAAAGCTTAAGGTAGAAAATGAAACTTTGGCACGAGGGGTTATATGAATCCAGCCCAGTAAGACTTAGCCGCCTTTCACTTAGGCAGTAGGGGAAATTGTTGGTATTATGATTTCTGTGTGTGTTGACGGGGCATGTTATTGAATGCTGATGTCATTTTAGATTTTACATTTCTCCTGTAAAAGCAACCCAACAGCTGAAGAGGAATCAAGAACTACCATTTCTGCTCTCTCTCTCTTTGTTACCTTTTTATTTTGGAATAAGTTCAGATTTAGAGAAAAGTTGCAAAGATAGTACAAGAGGTTCCATCAACCCTTCACCAATTTCCACACTTGTTAACATGGTATACTTGTCAAAACTAAGATATTCACTTTGGTAAAATAGTATTTATTAGGCTATAAAACATAGTTGGATTTGACTGTTTTTCTACTAATACCCTTTTCTTTGTTCCAGGATCCAGTCCAGGATACCATGACTCACCTTGTGTCCTTCTCTGTTTGTCTAATTAGTGCTGAAATGTGAGGTAGCATCATCTTCTCTATCTTCTACCCATTTGCTTTGGTGTGAACCACCACATTTTTAGAAAAAAATGTTTACTTTTCAGAGAGCACCAGCAGGATGGGGCCAAGAAAGGCAGACAGAGGATCCAAAGCGGGCTCTATGCTGACAGCAGCGAAGTTGATGTGGGGGGACTCAGACTCACAAACTGTGAGAACATGACCCAAGCAGAAGTCCCGCACTCAACCGACTAAGCCGCCCAGGTGCCCCTAGAACTATTTTTTTTAATGCCGTATTATCTAAACTAACTGACCCATTTTACAGGTGGGAAATCTGAGGCCCAGAGGATGAGGTTAGTAGTGTCCACCTGGGTTTTTATGTAGTGTATCATGATTACAGTGTCTACTTTGGTTTCCTTCATACTTTCCATATCCTCATCAGCCACTCCCTTTAGTAGCTCCTAGTTTGCAGATGATTTATTTCATAATTTAATGTGGTTAACCAAATTAATAGTAAAACAGAATTTTTAATGTTTATTTATTTTTGACAGAGAGAGACAGAGTGTGAATGGGGAAAGGGCAGAGAGAGAGGGAGACACAGAATCCAAAGCAGGCTCCAGGCTCTGAGCCGTCAGCACAGAGCCCATACAGGGCTCGAACCCACGAACGGTGAGATCATGACCTGAGCTAAAGTTGGCCGCTTAAATGACTGAGACACCCAGGCACCCCTAACGAAATTAACATTTTCACCTAGACCAGAAAATCCTCTACAAGGAAGTTGTCTATGCAACCAGTGAAAGTATGAAAGAAACAGACACAGTGAACATTAGCATAAGGACCATCCATCTGGAGAAATGGTGAAAGCAATTGAAGTTACCCTTTTGTACCTTCCTAGACATGTGGTTCAGTTTCCTTCTGAGCCTACTCACCCTCTGACAGCCGTCATCTTTTTTTTTTTTTTTTTTTTTTTGGTAAAATTTCTATCCAGATTGTTATAAACTGAGACTAATAGGCAATGAAGCCATGGCAGATCTGAGTGTATATCTCCCTGTACATATATCTTTATTCTAATCATTGATTCTTAAAGACAGCAAACTCCTTGCCATCTAAAGGAATGCATCTGAAATAAGTGTCAAACGATATGATTTGGTTCAGATCTACAAATGTTTATTGGAGACCTGCTGTGTTTCAAGTTAGACACACAAAAAATAAACAAGACATGGCATTTACATTAGCACTGATATTTTCCGGGCTGGGATCCCTGACTCCTTCCATACAATCGTGTCATAATTAGTAGACAAGAAAATCACCAGTTCTGCTGGGAAATAGTAGTAGGAAAGATTAAATCCTGAAGGTGTGGAATCAAATCCTGTCTCTGCCGTTCTCCAGCTGTGTTACCTTGTGTTAAGGAATTAACATGTCTTAATTTTGATGAGCCTCTTACCAGGGATAACTGCATTTTCTGGTCCCAGAGCAGATTCATTAAGAAGAGCTCCCCTCTCCCTCCACAAAAGTTCCTTGTTCTGTACAATCAATAATAGGGTCACCCATATTTTACTTCATCTTTTAAAATTGGATTGATCATGCCAACATCAGAAGTGGTGGGAGAATTAAATGACCATATGTGTGTGTCCATACAAAAATTTGTCAAAATGTATATAAATGGAGTTGAATAGGCAAAAAACCCAACAAATAAATATAAGATTACTGAAAAATGGAGAGTTATTGGTATTTTAAGGTATCGCTTCCTCAGTATAAACACAAGCTTATTCCCTGATCTTGTATTGATTTTTCATTGTGTAAACATGTGTTAAGTGTTTTTACCAGTATTTCTATGCATCAGAAATCAATCCCATATCCAAATAAATATACCTCAGCTATCCAATGACACTGATTTATTTGAAGTCATTTAAGGCATAGTTATTTTGAAGCTATTTAAGATATAAAGAAATATAAAAATGTAAATGTCATTTTTAATTCTTTCTTTCTTTCTTTCTTTCTTTCTTTCTTTCTTTCTTTCTTTCTTTCTTTCTTTTATTTTTCTTTGCTTTTTTGCAATCTGATGAGATTTGTGATCATTTCTTTCTTTCCCCCCTACTGGAAGGTGGGTAGCATGTAATATTTTCTCTGAATCGTGTATGAAAGCATGAGCCTTGCTTCTCAAGCTGCTGAAGAACCCTAGAGGATTATTCTACTAGAATAACAACAGCTTGTGAAATATCTCCACGAGATAACATGTTTTAAAATGGAAGACCCGAGATGACCCTTTAATGGCCAACATTAGAACTCAAAGCTCTTGAAGACTTAGGAGTTTTTCACTTCAATACTTGGCTAAATAGGTTAAGATTATGAAATAGCCTAACCCAACTCTGTATTGATAATGTTTATGAAAAATGGGAAGCTAAGTACAGAATTAGTAAATATGCCTTTCCAGAGACAGCCTTAAAATAGCCTCTTAGGTGAAAGGTAAAATGGAGCCCTCATCCTTCTGACCTGTGTAACAATAACCTAGGTTTATGGCTTACCTGCTCACCTCAGGAAGTGGTAATAACAGCCATTATTTTCTGTGGAAGCAATGCCTGTAACCGTGTCATCCTCTGATAAATCATACGAATTGCATCTTATGATCTCACCAATGGTTCAATTAACTCACATCACCACTCAATTTATCAAATTAAAAAGGAAGGGTTTTGTGTGTTCTAATAATTGTTTCATTAACATAAAACTAGCTAAGAACGTGTAGCTTCAGATCTGGATTCATATTATCTCTATGCAGTTTTATTTTGATTTGCTCTGATGGCCATACACGGACATGGCTCTTGTATTCTATTAGTTGTCATGATTCTTCTTTCATTAATATACATATGGCTATTGAATGTGGCAGGTTTTCACTGAAGACAAATACAGTGTTATGGAATAAAATGGGAACCATAATTCTGAAAGTCCAAGCATGTTCTTAAGCATTCTAAAGGCTTTAAAATGAGTATTGCTATCAGTTCAGTGTGGGATTGGGGTCTTTATGAAAGACCTATATTAGTATAGTATATTCAAGGAGTCTTAAGATTGGAGATCAAAAGAATTTCATAGCAAATTTTAAGTGATTCTTAAAACTTTTGTCTCACCAGGATAGACAATAATTCTGCTGTTCCCCTTCACATGAATAAATCAAGTGGAAGAAATATTTGAGAGGTATTTGCCCAATAAAAGTTAATCTTGGAAACTTTAAGTCAGATGATTACAGAATGTCAGCCACACTTCCGTCGTTTCTACCTCTCCAAGTACAGTTGTACAAGTGCATGCTTAGAGCAGTGTGCCGATCATCACATCTAATCATAACTCGTATGTCCCAGTATGCCATTTACACAACTTTCCCCATTATTTTAATCTTACAACAATCATGTAAGTTAAACGTTATCGTTTCTACCTCGTAGATGTAGGGACCAAGGTTCAGAGGGTTACATCGCCCAAGTTGAGTTGCCCAACTATGTTAAGAGGAAGCTACAGATGTTCTGGTTGAAAGACACCAGCCTTGGAATCTTAAAAAACAGTTTCACTGCTTGTTAATTGAGAAGTCTTGTGAATTCACTGAAAGTCTCTGAATGCCATATTTCTTATCTCTAAAGGGAGGATCCTACCGCCTCGCATGATGATTGTGTTAAATGAAACGTGTGAGTGAAAGCACTGGGCACGTCGCATTCACATTCAATAAATACCCTTTATTACTCCTTGTGTGAAGCCTTGACGCCTTCCTTATTTAACGAACTCACTACCAAATGGACTTGGGCGTTTGGACCATGTCTCCGGTATGTTCACAACTGACTCTATGTTGGCCTCTGTCTCTTTTATTCTTAAAAGTGGATTTTCCTGTTTATACCCATGGAGGTCATTGAAAATGATGCTTTTGGCCGTCTTTATTTGGGTAACCACATACTCAAATTTCCTCATACTGAATTCATCACCTCCTTACCCTTTGGTTGTTTTCTAGGATTCTTCTCATGACAGCCTGTAATACAGGTACTCATTCTCAGTTTGAGTTCATTTTAGCACTATTGTCTCTACCTCGGATAGACTCAGAACTTTCATGCTACTTTTAACTCTTTACCCTACCTCATTCCCCAAATAGTTAGGTGCAAAATCTGATCCTACTAATTTTAACTTTGCCTCTCACATCCTTCTCTTCCCTTATTTTGTCAATTCTCCCGCTTCAGTTCAGGCCCTTTGGCTACACAACTGGACTATTGCAGAAATCTCCCAATTTGTTATCCTGCCTCTAATTAATCTTCATATCAATCTTATCACATTTGTCTCTAAATTAACCTTCTAAAATAGTAGTTTAATCATGAAATCAAAACCTGTATCTTCTCACCAGTTTCAATACCAAGTCTAAACTCTTCAGCATGGCACTAAAGGTCTGCTCTCACTTTTGTAATTTTATTTCTCCACATAAAGTTGGTCTACTATTATTTCCAAGGCGCACCTGGCAGTCGTGTAGCTCTGGAATTGAATTCTTACCACATTATCCTCTGGAATTACTTTGATTCTTCTCCCACAGTAGAAGACTTTGTTCTTCAAAGACCTGCAAAAATTTCATGTCTTTAATGAAATCTTATAACTAGTCCTAAGTGCTTCTCTCCTCACCAGTTAAATTGAGCCACATAATTTTTTTCTGTTGACTATTCATACTTCTGGAGGTGTTTTTTCATTCTCTATCTAGAGGCTTAAAGTGGACTTTCTGGAATCACCCCTTTATCTCCTTATATAACTGGCTATTGCATATTCTTACTGAGCTGTTCTCACCCAGTAGGCCTTGTGCTGAACAACAACAACAAGACAACAAGAACAACACACACACACATATATAAAACAACAAGAACACACACACACACATATATATATGTGTGTTGTTTTTAATATATATATTATATATGATTTTAATATATATATAATTAATATATTTGTGTATAGATATGTATACATATACAGCAAAGCCTTAGCAACTTGTCAAAATACTTTCTAAAGTATTACAAAATACAAATACAAATAATAAGTATTACAAAATACAAATACAAAATAATGCAAAGCCTGTTGCTAAGACTGTGTGTGTGTGTGTGTGTGTGTATATGTATATATATATGTGTATATATATACACATTATATATGTATATATGTATATATATGTATATATATATGTATTATATATATGTAATATATATATATATATATATATATATATATATATATATAATCCCATCCAGATTCTAAACTGAAATTAACTAGAACAGAACCTAAACTAGCATCCTGGACCCATTGATTATATTACGTCTCACTAAAATGTTTTCTTTGCTGAGTACAGAAACCACTTAGTTGCATAAAAAACTTTCTGCTTTTGGATATATTTGGAAATATTTATGCTTAATTTATTGTGTAATTGTCAGATACAAAAGAAGAAAAATACTGAAACTGTATTATGACCCCCACGTTGGAATTATACAGCTGGTAGGGAAGTTATCATCTAATACAAGTGTTAATGAAATGTTAATCTTCTAAACATGAGCCTTCTGTGATCCAGAAACAGCAACTGAAGAGGCAAACACAAAGTACATACATAAACCAGATCACATGTTAGCAAAATAATAATGGATATGATATTTTTCATCTTGCCCTATTTTATTGTTCTTTCCTTTCTTTTCTCTCTGTCTCTCCACAACTATATACTTAAAAATTTAAGGACTGTGAGAGTTTCACTACTCTCAAACACCCATACTGCAGAGCACATAGAATGCATGCTAATTAAATTTCAAACAGCAATGCAGGTAGTCAAACAAATACACAACAGATTCTCAATCTATATTTTCAACTTAAATTAAAATAAGGTACAACTCCTTTATAAAAGACAAAAATTCAAATTGTATTTCTATAACGCAAATCCCAGTTATAAGACGGAGTAGTCAGCATGAAGATTTGCCACCAGCCTCTTAAGTGCATTAGAAATTAGCCCAACGCTGAGCATTCTCTATTTTAAAATGCTGTAATAGCTGGCTTGACTGCGCACAGGTATTCACAAGCAGAGAATAGTCAATGTAATCATCTAGTCAATTTGAAAAAAGCCCTATGATCTTATGTCACCTACTTCTCATCTCTATGTTGAGCCATAAAAGAACCCTGCTTAATTGTGACCAAAGTGGTTGATAATGCCAGAGAAGACCTATCAGATAGATCTGGATGCTTCCATATGCAGTGACTTGCTCATTCAGGGGTCACTGACAGATCAAATACTTGGTGGGAAAATTTCCAACAGCTCTATCAAGATAATTTTTAGAATAATTTTTAAGGCTGTATGTTAGAAAGTATTTTGACAAGTTGCTAAGGCTTTGCTGTTCATCTGAATGTGCCATTTTCTTCACATCTCTCAAGTGGGAAATCACCAGAGATCTAACCAGTGATTTAGTGTTCATCCGTGCCGGAGAGAAACTTCAATGGTTCATTAATGTAGGCTGATTCCCACTCCTGCTGCCTTTGATTCTGGTTTTAATATAAGCTTCCTATCTGTGTGACTGTCACGGGCACAGTCCAAGCAAGCACAGAGATGGCAGCTGAGAAACCAGAAAGTTATTTTTCAATCATATATAGGTAGCCTCATTAGTTGTACTAAAGATAATAATAATTATAAATGTAGCCTTTTCACATCACCCAGGTGACCATGTTGAGTGTATTGTCTCTAAGCGTTTGTCAGCATGTAAAGATCTCTCTTGTTGCACATGGAATTAAAAGGGATTTTGTCCTGAGACTCCCTTTAGAAATTTCCATTAATTCCGGCTTTCTTTCCAGCTAACAATTATTTTGTATGACCAATAGAGAATTGCAGCATCATTTGGTGTGTTGATATTGAATGACTCATGATAGCAGAAAGCTAGAGAGGAAACAAAATAAGATGGCCAGAGCAGGGATACCTGGATTTTAGAACTTCTTTAGGATTCTTCCCAAAGAAGCAGTGACTTACTCATTGGATAAACCAAGCAATGATGAAAAGGGACAATGTCAAAGGATGCTTTAAAATTCATTTGTATCCCTTCTATGGCAAAGTACCATTTGGGGATTTTTTTTTTAACAAAAGGGGTGGAAAGGTCTCTTTTCAAGTAGCTTGGTGAGGTAGGGGAGCAGAGAAGTTGAGAATGAGCTTAAGGCACTAATACAATCCAAAGTATCCTTGGTCTGCTCAAGTAGAGTTCTCATTTGACCTAAACCCATGAGATGTGCATTAAATATCTGGACTTAAAATATGGTGGTTCACAGGGCACCTGGGTGACCCAGTCGGTTGAGCATGGGACTTTGGGTCAGGTCATGATCTCACGGTTCCTGAGTTGAAGCCCCACATCTGGCTGCTGCTGTCAATATAGAGCCCACTTTGGATCTTCTGTCTCCCTCTCTCATACTCTCTCTCTCAAAACTAAATAAACATTTAAAAAATAATTCTAATATTCTACTGTTTTATAAATCATATGTGCCCACTGAGGCAATATAATTCTTAATAGTAAGACTTGAGGAAATTTCTATTGTCTCTATTCTTTAGCAGAATCACCTGGACACTGAATGCTGTCCCCTCCCAAAAAGAAATAAAAGTTTCAAATATAAATTTTCATTTCTATCATATTAGTAAGAGCTATAAGGAAAGATTACATTTAAGAAGAATCACAGCGTGGAGAAATCTTTACTTCCCTCCATGTTTAAATATTAGGAAATACTTCTGGAAGTATTTTCCTACATTATTGGCTTGTCGAGATGACAAATTTCCATTTAATATTTAATTCTATTATTTCTCAATTGTTCCTTCACCCCTTTTCTCATTCCTCAATGATTTACTTTAAATTCTAACTTGTCACACTACCTCGCCATGAGATGCCAGGTATATATTTCCTATACTTTCTGAGCTTGTTTATCTACAAAATGGGGACTGTGGCATTTTCACCTGATGTCAGAGGAAAGAGGTAAGCTTTCATTTTGATGTTGGCTGTAAATAAAGCTTTTTGACCATTTTTAAAAATTAGGTAGCGACTACTCTATAGCCTATGATTTATGAATCAGATTCTAGTTACTTATTTTCAAGTTAGTCCTTCCTAAGAGAGTTGCTCCTGGACACTTCCAGGCATCATAAAGAACTTGAGATGTACAGTTCTGAAATGTTGAAGGCTATTCTACCCATGTTTTACAGAAGGTGTATTTGTAGATTACGATAATTATGTTGGTAATCATGTGACCTTTTGTTCATGATAGGACCGGGGCTGCAGGGGTTAAGATTCTAATTTCCTTGTACTTAACTTGGGCCATATTTGTTGTCCTAAAGAAAGCGATTTATAAATAAATCGTTCCTTAGATTTGGACTAAACCAAGATCAATGTCATTTCTGAGAACCAATCTAACTTTGTGTCTGACACTATTAGCAGTCAACACTTAAGAGAAGCACGGCTTTTTGGGTTTTGACCATACACAGTTAACTATGTTGTTGTGGTAGAGCCATAGCCTCATCACGCCGCAGGAGAGGTAAGAAGCAAGAAACATACTATAAAGAAGATACCGGTTTGTAAACTTCCAACGGAGAAAGGAGATGATCTCTTACTCTTTTTCTGCCACCTGCAAATACATGAGTCACTGTCTTACAGATCTTCAGGGCTCAGATAGTTATAGAACTTGATCTTTCAAATAAGAGAGTTCGAAAGTCATAAAACTGATCTTGTTTAATTGAACCAAATTACAATACTTGGACGTTAGAGTTTGGATTTAACATAGACAAGCTCTTCCAAAATCTTAATTGTTTTGAAGTCAGAAAACTCCTTAAGATACCAAATATTTAGAGACCAAAGATCGTTAGAGCAACACGCTTAACGCAAATTGGATGATCTGTAATTCTCACTGATGAGTCCAGGAAGTTTAAACCGACATGAAGAAATACCGATACTCCTTTTTGAAAGCTTCTACACAATGCGCAACCATTTTGTCTGTATTCAGTCAGTCTTTGTGAATTAAGCTGGGCCTGACATGTGACAGGAAGTACACAAATGGTGATTCGCATTATTATTATTAGGCAGCTTCCCAAAGGCCTATTTTAAGAAAACAAACATGATTGCCATGAATAGAAAAAAAATAAAATTTCCTCTATCCAAGCACCTCAATACTTCTCTACTCGCTACAAATACTATTTACAAGTCTTTTGTATTAAATACTTTCTATTGAAATCACACTGACAATGAGACGCTAGGCACCAGTGTGGTAAAACTGGTGTGATCTGAACGGTGTATCAGTCAAAGGAACAATGCTAGGAACCTCCTCCAAGCAGCCACATTAGTCATTAAACCGGCTAAAGCATTTTTCAGTCATCCTGAGCCCACATTCAGGCCGTTGGTAGACTTGCTTCTACCTAGAGGTTTCTATTCATCGACCAGGCTGCGCTTGCTGGGAATGTGAGAGGTACGGCTAGTTGTGTTATATTGTGTTGATAGTATTTTGTGTGATTTGTTCCATATCTCCAGTGGTCTGAGGAGAGATTATGTTTCCAGCCTTCTAGTACACATAAGATGACATGAAATAAATTGTTGATTCTATTGCACTGTCAGCATGGGGCTACAGATCCACAATCTGACTTCTGAAGGTTGAGGTTATGCACTAGCTTGCTCTAGAGAAACCCTATACGGGCCCAAAGATCTCTAAAGGTGATATAAAGCTTACAGCTCCAAAAGAATGTTTCTATGCTGCAATGTGATCTATAATGATGTATGCAGCAGACCAAGAACCAGAAAATGAGATCCAGGTGGTAATTTAAATTTTAGGAAGAGCTGGAGACAGAGTGACAAATAATTGTCAAACTTGTGCATTTGAAATGCAAGCCATCTTCCCCCATTGGTTGATATTTCTGCTTTTAATTAAAAGAGGCATGAGATGAAAATGCAATTAGGACGTATAATAGACAGACGAATGAAATAGACTAGAAAACATAGAAATAGAAACACTCATGGGATTTTAGGTTGTAATAAAGGTGCCCACTCAGATCAGTGGAGCAAAGTTGGATCATTTTATTTATTTATTTATTTTAATTTTTTTTTCAACGTTTATTTATTTTTGAGACAGAGAGAGACAGAGCATGAACGGGGGAGGGGCAGAGAGAGAGGGAGACACAGAATCGGAAACAGGCTCCAGGCTCTGAGCCATCAGCCCAGAGCCTGACGCAGGGCTCGAACGCATGGACCGCGAGATCGTGACCTGGCTGAAGTCGGACGCTTAACCGACTGCGCCACCCAGGCGCCCCAAAGTTGGATCATTTTAATAAATGCCATTGGAGCAGATAGATAACTATTTGGGAAAAAGACGAAGTTGAGTCTTTTGTACTATATACATCCAGAAAATCAATACAAAATTGTATCAATAACAATTTTAATTTAAAAAGGGAAAACACTGAAGTACTAGAAAAAAGCATGGCTTCATTTTTTATAAACCTGGATTGGAAAAAAGCTTTCTATGATCCAAACTCCAGATGCCATAAAGGAAGACTGGGAACTTTTGTTATGTAAAAATAAGAACTATATCACTATGACAAAAATAAAACAGTATGGTGATTCGACAATTGCATACGTGACACAATAAACATAGTTACCATATGAAATTATTACGATATTATTGACTCTAGTCCCTATGCTATACTTTTTATCCCTTGACTTATTTATTTTATAAGTAAAGAAAAATTCTATTTTTTAAGTTTGTATCTCTTAATCCCTTTTACCTGTTTTGTACAGCTTCTCACTTTCCTTCCCTCTGGCAACTACCACTTTGTTCTCTGAATTTAGGAATTGGTTTCTGTCTGTTTATTTGTTTCGTTTTTTAGATTCCACGTATAAATGAAATCATAGTATTTTTCTTTCAATGTATGGTTTATATCATTTAGCCTAAGACCCTCTAGGTCCATCCATGTTATCACAAATGGCAAGATTTCATTCTTTTTGTAATTTTTTTTAATGTTTATTTATTTTTGAGAGACAGAGACAGACTGTGAACGGGGAAGGGGAAGAGAGAGAGGGAGATGCAGAATCTGAAGCAGGCTCCAGGCTGTCAGCACAGAGCCCAGCGTGGGGCTGGAATTCACAAACTGTGAGATCATAACCTGTGCCGAAGTCAGACACTTAACCAACTGAGCCACCCAGGTGCACCAAGATTTCATTTTTTTTTTTTATGGCTGAGTAATATCCTGTTGTGTGTGTGTGTGTGTGTGTGTGTGCATGTATCACATTTTTTTATCCATTCATCTATTAATGGACACTTAGGTGGCTTCCATAGCTTGGCCACTGTAAATAATTTGGTAATAAACATTAGCTTGCATATATCCTTCTGAGTTTGTATTTTTATTTTCTTTGGATAAGTACCCAGAAGTGTTGGACACCTGAAACTAATATAATATTGTATGTCAACCATAACTTCAATTAAAATAAAATAAAACAAAATAAAACAAAACAAAATATCTTTATAAGCCAAGTCAAATGCCAAATACCAAATTAGGGAAAATTATCTATGGCTCATATTAAATAAAATGGTTAATCTTCATGGTATGTAAAAAGCTACTAGAAATTGAGATGAAATAGACCAATACCCTACAGAAAAAAAATGAGCAAGCGATACAAACACAGTTCATAGATAAAGAAATATGACAGGCATTAAAATATAAGCAGAAGGCAAACTCCACTCATAATAAAAGATACGTGAACTGAAACCAGCTGTATTTTCTCACCTCTCAGATTGGAAGAAAATAAAAAAAGTTGTTAACATGGTCTGTTGATGAGGCCGTGGGGGAGGGAGACACTGTTACACATGTTTGGGAAGGGCAGACCAGTACAACCTTTAGGAGGTAAACCTGACAATAGTTTCAAACTTACAGATGCGTTTACTCTTGAACCCAGAAATGCTGCTTCTGGGAATCTAGCCTGCAGATATATTGCGCAACTCAAATGACTCAATAATAATATTACACTGCGATATTGCTTATAATAACAAAATACTGGAAACAAGCCAATATAGACCATGATGCATCTCAAAATTGGAATGTTATGCAGTTGTAAAAGAAGAGCTGGGTATCTTTGTACATAGAGTGGCAGAGATTCGGAATACATTGTTAGGTGAAAAAGCAAGGTCCAGATCAGGTAGCATGCTACCTTTGGTATACGAAAACGAGAAGAATATCACATTAACAGATGCATAAGAATATTCTAGAACTAATAAAAATCCTGGGGAAAGGAGAGACATTAGGAAGACTAATGGTGGGAACAGGAGATATAGTACTGGTTAAAAAATAAAGAGAAAAACCATAAGGTGTAGGAATTTTGGAGAGCGTACACAAGAAACAACAAATGTTGGTGATGATGCAAAGAAAGGCAAACCCTCTTACACTCTTGGTGAGAAGGCAAACTGGTGCCGTCACTCTGGAAAATAGTATGGAGGTTCCACAAAAAGTTAAAAATAGAACTACCTTATGATCCAGCAATTGCACTACTAGGTATTTACTCAAAGGACACAAAAATATTGGTTTGAAGGGGCACATGAACCCTGATATTTATGGCAACACTATCAACAATAGCCAGATTATAGGAAGAGCCCAAATGTCCATAGACTGATGAATGGATAAAGAATATATGGTATAAGGGCGCCTGGGTGGCTCAGTTGGTTAAGCGTCCAACTTCAGTTCATGTCACGATCTCCTAGTTCATGGGTTCTGGGCCTCATCAAGTTCTGTGCTAACAGCTCAGGGCCTGGAGCCTGCTTTGGATTCTGTGTCTTCCTCTCTCTCTGCCCCTCCCCCTGCTCATGCTATGTCTCTCTTTGTCTCAAAAATGAAACAACGTTAAAAAAATTTTTTAAATGTGATATATATATTTTTTAAATATATATTGAAATATATATAATAATATATACTTAATATTAAATTACATATAATTATATATATGTGGCATATACATATATATATTATTTTTTAATCAGCATAATGAACAAGACTCATGTCTAGTGTTGTCCACTCTGGGACCAGAAGTCTTGATGCTAAGAGAGAAGTAGGGAACGTCCCATGTAGATACCAATGTCTGGAAGCCACATGCATGGTGAGTACTGGTGGATGGTGGCTGCATGGGTTCAAATCTAGACTTCACCACTTAATCGCTGGGTGAGGCTGAGCATTGCATTTCAGAGAATAGAATGATCAAGAACAGTACAATGTATCAATTAGTGAAAGGATGTTTTACTTTAATGAAAAAGAAAATGTACTGCATTTTAATAGCAAAAGAGAAACAATGACACTTTTCACATGGGGGTGGAGACTAAAGGTAGACAATAAAAAATAGTGGCTCTAGACATAATCCACAGATTTGTACACGTGGAAACAGTCTTGTTGGTCAAGGCATATTTGACTGAAAAAACAAACCACTAGAAAAATAGGAAGGCTGATGTGCCTGGATTCTAAAAGGTTTTTGTTTGTTTTGTTTTGTTTTGCTTTTTGCCGCTAGTGAAACCATACATAATGTCTGCCCCGTAAATCCATGTGAACTTAAAAACAACGGAGAGATTTAAAGAAAGTAGAATGAACATAAAATTGGGACGGAAGGTTATATTAAGAGGATTGAAGGGAGTAAAGAGTTTTGACTAAGAATTTTAAAAACAAGCACTATGGGGCGCCTGGGTGGCGCAGTCGGTTAAGCGTCCGACTTCAGCCAGGTCACGATCTCGCGGTCCGTGAGTTCGAGCCCCGCGTCAGGCTCTGGGCTGATGGCTTGGAGCCTGTTTCCAATTCTGTGTCTCCCTCTCTGCCCCTCGCCCGTTCATGCTCTGTCTCTCTCTGTCCCCAAAATAAATAAACGTTGAAAAAAAAAATTTAAAAACAAGCACTAAATTCCATGCATCTGGCTGCTATGGATATTGAGGATGTAAAATTAGGTATATTGTATAGCTGGAGGTGCAGGTAATATGAGATAAAATGGTTAATACATTTTGAATTTTTCATCATTATTAATAATAATTGATGGAAATAGCTTATCCAAATTTTGAATTAAACCAAATTCAAATCAAAAAGTACTTATTAAATACCTATTTCATGAAATATATAAGCTTAAGGGTTGTGGAGGAAGGTCACCAAATGACAAAATGTGGTCCCTCCTATCAGTGCACATGTAATCAAGACAGAGAGACAAACATTGGACAATTAGTAAGACAGCATGATGTGAAGGCTAGAGTTACAAGTATAAACAAAGCACTTAGAAACACTTAAGAAGCAATTATATCATATATGGAATCAGACAAGACTTTACAGAGGATTTGGCAAATGAACTTGGCTTTGAGGAGTAATTGGAATCCCATTTAGCAGAAAAGCTAAAAAAGGAACTAACTACAAGGGTAAATAGAGTAGCAGAAACATGACATGTAAGAAATAAGGACAGGAAATCAGGGAACAAGTTGAGACTAGGTCACTAAGGGTCATACATGGATTCTAAGGAGTTTAGACATAATTCCAGGATAAATACAGAGATGTTGAACTTTATTGAGAAGAGGCATGAAAAGCTTTAAATTTCTGTCATTAGTGTAAAGATGAACTTGTTGATCAGCATGGAATCCATTAATGACCCAGGCTAGGCTAGGAATCCATTAATGACCCAAAGTCTAAAGATCAGTGGAAATGAAAATGGAAAAGAGTAAAATATTCAATGAAATAACAACTCTTCAAATTTAATCTTTAAGTAGAATTTCTACGTTTTAAGAAATATTCAAATTTTATCAACTAAATTTTAAGTTACATGGTGGCAAAAATGGTTATTTCCCATTTATTTACTTAATGGATAGTTGATGCTTAATAAATATTTATTATAAAGTTTGATTGATTTTATTAATCATGGTATTTCCTTTCTAAGCATTGACTTAAACTGTGGGTATCTTTCAGGAGTGCTGATGCGTAGGGGCATTTGTACCCCAATGTTTACAGCAGCACTCTCAACAATAGCCAATTATGGAAAGAGCCTAAATGTCCATCAACTGATGAATGGATAAAGAAATTGTGGTTTATATACACAATGGAATACTACTTGGCAATGAGAAAGAATGAAATATGGCCTTTTGTAGCAACATGGATGGAACTGGAGAGTGTGATGCTAAGTGAAATAAGTCACACAGAGAAAGACACATACCATATGTTTTCACTGTTATGTGGATCCTGAGAAACTTAACATGGGGGAAGGAAGGAAAAAAAAGTTAGAGAGGGAGGGAGCCAAACCATTAGAGACTCTTAAAAACTGAGAATAAACTGAGGGTTGATGCGGGGTGGGAGGGCGGGGAAAGTGGGTGATGGGCATTGAGGAGGGCACCTGTTGGGATGAGCACTGGGTGTTGTATGGAAACCAATTTGACAATAAATTTCATATTAAAAAAAATAATACATTGTGGGTATCTTTAAGAAAATACTAAATTTTATTAGAGGATCGAGGGTTTTAATAAGTACTGTTTAGCCCTAGACAAGAGTGCAACAACTTTCTTCTGCTAAGGGCTAGAAAATAAATATCTAAGGTTTAGTGGATCATGCGATCTCTAGCACAACAACTCTGCCATGGTAGTATGAAAGCATCCGTAAACAAAGTTTGCCTGTGTTCTAATAAAACTTTATATACCAAAATACGTGGTGGGCCAGATTTGGTCCATGGGCCATAGTTTGTGAAGCCCTGCCCTAGACCAATCAGAGGTAAACCATTTTATCTATAGTTAAAGGATCAAATAATTTATACATTTAAAGTGAAAGATGGTAATTCTTTATAACTTTTTAAAATGTTTATTTTGTGAGAGAAAGAGTGAGTATGTATGCTCATGAGTGGGGGAGAGACAGAGGGAGAGAGAATCCCAAGCAAGCTCCATGCTCAGTGTGGAGCCTGACACGGGGCTAGACCTCAGGACCATGAGATCATGACCGGAGCTAAAATCAAGAGTCCCACGCTTACCCAACTGAGCCACCCAGGCGCCCTTCCTTATAACTTTTTTTTTAAATTTTTTTTCAACGTTTTTATTTTTATTTTTGGGACAGAGAGAGACAGAGCATGAACGGGGGAGGGGCAGAGAGAGAGGGAGACACAGAATCGGAAACAGGCTCCAGGCTCTGAGCCATCAGCCCAGAGCCCGACGTGGGGCTCGAACTCCCGGACCCCGAGATTGTGACCTGGCCGAAGTCGGACGCTTAACCGACTGCGCCACCCAGGCGCCCCACTTCCTTATAACTTTTAATGTTAATTCCATGTTATTGCAATTTCATTAAAGTGGAATTTACATATAATAAAATGTACCCTTTTTAGTACATTTAGTACAATTCTACTTTTGACAAATGCATACATTTTTGCATGTACTACTACAGTTAAATATAGAACACTTCCATCTTCCCCAAACTTCCTTCATGACCCTTAGTAGATAGATAACCCGTCCCCCAACTCCCATCTTCTGCCAACCACTGATTTGTTTACTGCCCCTGTGTTTTGCCTTTTCAAGAATGCCATAGAAATGAACCCAAACACTATGTGGCCTCTTGAGACTGGCTTCTTTGATTTAGCATAATATATTTGAGATTTATACAATATCATATCTATATCAGTAGTTTATGCCTCTTTGTTATTTTATTCCATGTCGTGGTTTTTTCCCAAGTTTCTTTATTCATTCACCAGTTAAAGGCTGGATTGTCTCTACTTTTTATTTTTTTGCAATTATGAATAAAGCCTTTATAAACATTTTATATAGGTTCTTATTTAAACATAAACAGAAATGCATTTCTCTTGGATGAATACTTAAGGGATGGAGTTGTTGGATTGCATGGTATTTGTTTAACTTTATAAAGAACTGACAAACTATTTACCAAGGCGATGTACCAATGAGTTCGTACCAGCAACGTGTGTGTTCTAATCGCCTCACATCCTTGTCCGCACTTGGTATTGCCACTTCTTTTTACTTTAGCCTTTCCAGTAAGCGGGTAATAGTGTCTCATTCAGGTTTTAATTTTATTTCTCTAATGACTAATGATGTTGACTGTATTTGGAGGTGCTTAGTGGCTATTTATATATCACTTCTGGTGAAGTACTTGTGAAGATCTTTCGCTCCTTTTTAAATTGGGTTTTTTTTTATTGTTGAGTTTTCAGAGTTCTTTGCAAATTTTGAATACAAATCCCTTATCAGACATGCATTTTGCAAATATTTCCTTTTCATTTTCTTAACGATATCTCATACTATTATTTTGTAAAATGTTAGCAGCACCAGTGTTATGATTGTTTTACTGTGTTCTATATTTTTCTAAAATACAAATTAATGAGAATAATATACCCCTTTCTTTGATGCAAAATTAAAAATGATATCTATGAATATTATAAACTAGATAGCAATTTTTCATGCTACAGCTTTATCTTTAATCGGAACCTTGGTCATGACAATAAAGTCTAGACTCACAGATATTCTCTCTCATATATTTAATGTGGAAGAACTTTAAATCTTTGAGAGGTGACAAAGGAAACCGACACATCTATGAAATAGGACATTAATCTGCCTGCCTTGGCTTTCGAAGCACAGTAAAAGGGAACATTTTCAAATAGTGAGCTGTCTCTTTTATTTATTGATCTTCAGCTAGAAATAAAGCTATAGTAAAATGCTCTCTCCATATCTTTCTCACTGTATGAAAACAGGGTTACGGATCAATTGATTTACCATCACAATTGATTAGGTACCTTCCCTACTATCTCTATTGTGACACAAGACATGCAGTCATATAGATCTTTCATTAGGAAAGTCATTGAAAAGCTAAGGTTCATTGCATGCTTAAATGGTTTGTAGCCCACTCATTAAGCCATTAACCAACCATTAATATTGCTTAACCTCAAACCTTACAGATAAAATAAGTTACTGCCATTTTATCTTGCCAGTGCACCTTTGCAGAGTGAACAAGTACTTGATTTTGTTGCAACCTGACTTAAATATTCAGAGAAATGCCAAGGAATTTAGTATCTAGACAATTAACGCTAATAAGATTTATGTGTGTTTCCCTTCGATGCACACCCCAAAGCATGAAGAGTGGGAAACGGACACAGAGGCATTGCTTAAAATTGCTTTTTCTCACAAATTTAATCTGTTTTTAATATTTTCTACATTATTACTACTATCAATAACATGCATTTCAATGAGAAATTTTCTTTGTGATGTTCTTAACCATAGAAGTAAAAATAAAGAAACAAAAGCTCTGTAAGGATAAGTTAGCCATTTAAGACTCTTTAACATCTTTGGACCCATGCTTTAAGTTCAAGTGAGTAAATGATCAAATACTAACATCTAAAAATCCTCCATTGGTATGTTTCTCTTGAATTAAAGCTAGGGAGATTTGTGTGGGTCCCAGGTATTATCAATTGCATAGAAAAATGTGCCGTATGCCCTGTACAGAGTAAAACATATTGAGGATATACACTCTTTGCCTGAGGTCGCAACAGATCATGGACGGAAAAGTTCTTGCACATTACTTTTTAAGATTTTTTTAAGGACAGATCTCTCCACAGGAAAACCAATTGTAATAAAAATCAACCAATTTTTTTAAGTCTAGAAGAAATAATGTGAGCACTTGAACAAGAACGCCCGTAAATTTAATGGCATATGTGCAAGAAAAAATGTGAACAGAGTTGAATGTGCAATTAGGGAAAGTCATAAATAGAGCTTCCAGTTCATATAAAAGAGTATCACAAAACCATAGGGGACACTGTGCAGTCGGTAAGTAAATGTGAATGACCTTTACCAATCCATCTACAAAGGAGAAGAGATTGATATATATCTAGCGACTGTACTGAAATATTGCCACTCAATGTCAGGTTGGCCAAATGATGGCTGAATTTCATTTTATTTTTCAGTTTCTAACTACTTAAAACCTCTAGCCATAAAAATTAACCACTGGGTCATGTGACATCTCACTGATGAATGAGAGTTGGGTACATATAATATCATTACCTCCATAAAATTCATACATGCAGTTTACAAAACAACTTGTAAATAGATAATCAACTTAAAGGGCCAGCCCTAGAAGACCTAAAACGCCTGGTTGTAGTTTGCATTTATTAAAATCATTTATAACAGCTCAGCCTTTCTCTATGGCCAGTCGGAGGAGCCTGAGCTGGTCTCCTATAGGCAGGTGAATGTGATAAGCAGAGTTAGTGCCTTGGGCCAGACCTTTCTGAGGCATTTTAATTATTTTCAATACGCATGAGGACAATGACACATGTCCAAAGAATCATGCAAATATCCCTTTGCTGAAAATATGTCCTATACCCTGAGGCATTGGAGAGGGTGGAAATGAACTTTGGAAGAGTTAGAAGCCAGTGCACACCATAGCCCCGAACGGAGAAAGATTCAGGGATTCAGGCCCTGTTTAACGTCGCCAGCCACTTGTTCTCTCCACATGCCTACTGAAATTGCCTCCCCTTTATCCAGGTGTGTGCGTGACTGGGATTCTGTATTTGGAGAGGGAGAGACAAGTTGAGGAATGGGAGGATCATCTTATTTCCTTGTTAAATAAAGCTGACATGTAGAAGTAGATTACCTAAAAAGCAAGAAGATGCTTATCGGTAGGCAAGTCCACGTTTTTTTTGTATTTTTCTCAAGTTGCTCCAAAAGAATGCTCACTCACAGTGGATACAGGGATCTCTCTCTCTTCCAGACCAGTGTCAGAGAAAAAACAATCCTTAGGAGATGCATTAGTGTTAGTGTTGGCTCCTAGATCTTTTCAGAGCATCACCTTCCTCAGAAAATGCCGCAGGTCACTAAGTTTGGCTCTAAGGTTCTCTAGAGCCATCCCAGCCTAGAAAGAGAGCCCCCACAATACTTTCCTGAGATAATGGTAAAGACTCACAGCAATCTGGGAGAGCAGGGGAATTTGAATGTGGGGAGTATTCTGTGGAGAAAATGTCAGAGCGTGGTAAAACTCTCTGCACAGAAACTTTCCTCTAAATATAAAACACTGGTCAAAGCTTGGCTCAAGAATAGCGTTCCACATGGGGACCATAGGCAGTGAGGGACAGACCCTAACTTTCCCCCCCTTGGCATCAGTCCTGTCACATTCTATACCCATTTGAGGAACTGTGGGCTGCCAGGATTTTTAGGGGCTAACCTTGGTCATCTGGCAGTTCTAGGCCATGTACAATTAAGGAATGCCCTGAGAAAATTCATTTGACTTTGCAATTAAGAGACATGAATAGATATTTTCAGGATTAGTCTGGTTTGGCCATACTGGGATGTTTGATCAAAGGAACTTTACAGTTCCCCCAAGGCTGTCTCTGGATGTTAATGGGGTATTGACACGGAGCTGACTGGGTCTCTTTTGTTGCTCAACATTACAATGACTTTCATCCTCTTGCAGCCCAATGCTATTTGCCTGCCATTTTGGGATGAGAATTGGCACATGGAACTTCCCATAACCAAATAAGTCCTCAGCTATTAGATTCCTCGACATGCTGACAGTATCCTAATATCAAAATAAGTGAAAAAAAGAGAAATCTATTTCTATCTGCATCTGTCTATCTATCATCTATCTATCTATCTACTTATCCATCTGTCTTCTCTCACATCTCTCCTTCTTGTGCCCCTCCCCCCACCATATATAACATAATGTCCTCTTAGGGACATCCTAAGGTAGCAATTTAAGGAGGTCTCATAGAAGTAAATAACCCAGAAAATACTAGCAGAACTCTCTCTTCCTTTTTCTTTATGTAAGTAAAGAATTTAAGTTAACTACTCAAATATTTGCTCTTTTAGATATCTAAACTAAGAGTAAGAGAAATTAAAGAGGAGGGACTTTTATCTATTCCAGAAAATGTTTGCTACTAATTTATAATTTTCTTTAATATCATATTTTCTAAACTGTCTGCAATTAGAAAGGCTACATAATTTAATATGCACTAAAATATTTTCAGGTTTCTGAGAAGATTATTTTCATGAGAATGCAGTTATTACAAAATCATGTGATATAAAACAGGATCTCTTCATGCTAAAATTGTATTAATAATTAATTGGAGGGAAAGTATTTCACCATGATAAATGAGAGACTGTATGGAAAGAATGATGCCATTTCGTGGCAGAAATAATATAGTAACATGCCGTTAAATACAAGACATCATATTAAATTTTACAGTTAAAGTACAAAGACGTCAAAATATATTAAAATTTAAATTCATTATGTTTCCTAAAATTCTGGTACTGGAGATAGTAATTAGAGTTTTGCCAATATAATTCTTAAAATGAGGGGAAACAGGGAAAATGTTTAGTAAAAAATGTAAAAACAATTTCCTAGAGAAAAACCTGGTTGCCAGTAACGTAAAACAACATGAAAGAGAAATGAAACACGCCCTGTTGGCTCATGCAATAAGGGTATGATTTACATCAAAATCAGGTCCATGATCAACAAGGACATAGTTCCAATAGCAAGGTAACTCTGCTGTTAACTTGTGTAAGAGTAATTGCACTAAATTAAAACAGGATGGCTAAATTAACAGCAGTTATTAGCCTTCAGACCAGAGATGCCGTGAGGCTATAAAATGTTCACTTGGAGACCGGCAGAAATGCCCCAATTCCATAGATTCATAAATGCAGACACTTCATTTGTGTGTTTTCTTACTAAACATGGTTTTGAATAACTGTTCTTTTCTATTAAATACTGTTTTTATAAGTATTGATTAGTTGCAAAAGAGCACTTACAAAATCTACGTACGATATAAAGATTAAAGAATAATGGCAGAATATACGTCCACATACCCAGCACCCTGTTTAGGGAAAATAACAGTACTTCTTAGCTTCCCTCCTTGTCCCATCTATTCTTTCCCTCCTCAAAATTAGTCACTGTTATGAACTTTGTGTATCTCTCAATGGTTTTTGCAAATATATTTGTATCCCTGAACCATATATTTTTAAATTATTGATCACTTTATAAAATTGATGCTTTTGCTTGGGTTTTCGTGTGTAAATGTGTCTTCCTGAGATTCATCCACATTGTTGACAACAGCGAGGATATGTTAATTTTCACTATTGTCTAATATTCAATTGTAAGGCTTTACTACGATTTATTCATCCATTTAAATTTGGTGGACATTTAGGTTATTTCTCACTGTGACATGTAATATCATAATTTTATCCACATACAACATTTTTGTCCATATCTGCTCATGTTCCTGCCACCTAATAATTTGGATATTTATTCTAGTTTCTATGTAAATGAGAAATATATGCCTATAGTTCCTAAACCACTAGATTATTGTTGGGTTTGTTTGCTAGGCGATTAGCCTGCTCAGATAGATGTACTCCCTTGGCAAGGGACAAGGTGCCTGCGACATTTGAAAGTTTAAAACATCACATTTTTTGCCAGTATGCTGAGTGTGAAATGTCCTTTTGCTGTGGTTAGAGTTTTCATTTTCCTGATTGCTAGTGAATGCATCTTTTCATATGTTAACAAGCTACTGGGATTTTTCTGTGAATTGTTTAAAACTCTGCCCATTTTAAAGTGAGCTGTTTGCCATTTTCATGTTGATTTGTAGGAGCTCTTTATGTATTTTAACCAAAATGCTATCTTATTTATGAGTGCAATAAATTTCTCCCAGTCTGTAGCTGATCTTTTTGCTTTCTTTTTGGTGACTTTGGTTAAAAAAAAGTTCTAACTTTTAATGTAATGGAATTTATCCATTTTTCCTTTTATTGTTTGTATTCCTTTGTCCTAAGTAAGGGTTAATTTCCTACCCAAAATCTATACAAATATTGAACTATATTTTCTCAACAGTTCTATAAGTTTGATAAAACCATTTAAGTCAGTCCAATCGGATGTAATTTTTATTTTGTTTTCTTTCCATAACACTATCCAACATCCCAGTCTAGTGTTTTGAAAACTGTATCGTTTTCTTTCTAATCCTTACTTCCCCTCTGTCACACATGAACTAGTTCCTTTACATAGGTTTTTAAAAAGCACCTGTGGGCCTTTTTAGGCGCTCTATTCTATTCTATTGGTCAGCTTAAGTAACTCCACCAATATCGTTCTGACCTAATTGTTATGACTTTATAAGAAGCCTTGATATCTGGTAAAACAAGAGCCTTCATTTATTTTTTCTACCTTGTGAATGTCTTAGAGTTCTTGGCATTTTTCTCTTTAAAATACACTGTAAAGTAGACTTAGCAGGTTGCATAAAAAATACCTGTTGAGATTTTTATTACAATTTCATTGACTCTATATATCAATTGATGAATAATTGACATCTTTTTTATTTTGAGTCTTCCAATTCATGAATATAGTGCATCTCTTTATTTAGGTATTTTATAATGTCTTTCTAAAAGCTTTTCCATTTACTCGATAAAGATCTTGTGCATCTTTTGATAGATTTATCTTGATGTACTTTAAAGTTTTTAATGCCATTGTAAATTATAGCTTTATTAAATTATATTTTAAAATATTTATTACTGGTATATAGGAATGCAACTGATTTTTGTACATGTTTTTAAGAAGAAAAATTACTAAACCTCCTTCTAATTCTAGTAACTTATTTGTAGATTAATTTTTCTGTGTTTATAGTCGTATCATTTTCCAATAAGAATAGTTTTGTCTTTTCCTTTCCAAATCTTACATATTTTGACTTCCTTGCCTTTTTTTCTGCTCTGATTAGGATGTCTAACTTATAATGTTGGATAGATGGGGCACCTGGGTGGCTCAGTCAGTTAAGCGTCTGACTTCAGCTCAGTTCATGATCTCATGGTTTGTGAGTTCAAGCCCCACATCGAGCTCTGTGCTGACAGTTCAGAGCCTGCAACCTGTTTTGGATTCTGTGTCTCCCTCTCTCTGTCCCTCCCCTGTTCCTACTCTGTCTCTCTCTGTCTCTCAAAAATAAATAAATGTTTAAAAAAAATTAATAATGTTGAATAGAAATGATGAAAATGGGCACACTGATTTTTCCTAATCTTGGAAGTATTTCTTGTGTTTCACAATTAAATATAAGGTTTGCTGTAGAGATTTTTTTGTTGTTGTTATATATCAGTTGCTAAGCTATTCTTAGTTTGCTAAGAATGTTGACTTTTAATGTACTGTTCTGTATCTATCAAAATGATCATCATTCTTTCTGAATATGTTAATTATAGCGGATTATATTAATTATTTCCTAATCTTGCATTCCTGAAATGAACCTAATTTTAACATTGTGTACTTACTATCTTACTATATTGCACAATTCAATTTGTTAATATTTGGGTTTAGGTTTTTGGGTCTTTGCTAATAGATGAATTGGGTAGAAACCCCTTGTTGGATAGAAACCCCTTGTTTTCTGTACAATAGAATAGTTTATATAAGACTAGAATCATTTGTTGCTTGAATGTTTGTTACAATTCACCATGATAATCATCTGGGCCTTGTATGTTCTTTGTGTGGAGAGAATTACCTAATAATATAATTTATTTAATCGTTAAATAATTACACAGGATTTATGTTGCTTATTGAATCAGTTTTGGCAAATTTTATAGGTGTTTGTCAATTTGTTTTTAAAGTTTCTATAATATCCCTACTTTTTATAGTATATGTACTTATGCCAATTTTTTGTTGTTAATAATATTTATTATGCCTCCTTTGTTTTCTCTAGTTTGGTCTTCCCATAGATTTGTTAATTTTATTATTCTTTTCGAACAACTAACATTTGGCTTTACTGATCTTCCTTTTTATGACATATTTGTTTCTATTTCATTAACTTCTGTTTTATTACTATAATTTCTTCCTTCTACTTGTTTTGGGTTTAGTCTAAGCCTAAAATTAATCTATATTTTTATCCTGCTCGAACAACTTCAATCATCCCCAGCTGGCGATATACTTTTGTTGGGTATGTTAATTAGCTCTATTGGTATCCTCTCTCCCTAAGACATTATTAAGCTTTTTATAAATATTTACTGGTATCTTTATTATATTGTTTTCACATCATTTCTGCTAACCGTCGAAAGCCTCTATCTGTGATCACTTTTTTTTTTTTTTGCCAAAATATGTTCTGTTGGATTTCTTTTAAGGAGGTTGTATTAGTGAAACACTTGGTCCATTTTTTTTTTCTTGAAGTATCTTTTTTTTTTTATCCTCATTCTGAAAAGATATTTTGCCTGGCCTGTGATTTTAGATCAATGGTAAATTTCCCTTAGCCCATATCACTCTAATGTCTCCCCTTTCCATTGTTACTGACAGACATCCAACTGTTTCAGCATATCACCAGCACTTTGAAGGCAACCTGCCTCTTCTCTGCTTAGTTTCATCTTTTCTTTGACTTACATATACTGTATTTTCACTATAATATACCAAGGTGTAAGATTTTCTCAGTTTTTCTTTCTTGGGATTTATTGCACTTTCTAACTCTTTGGATTGAGACTTTTATTTCTTTGAATCCATTAAGTATACTTATTTCATATTTTGTACTCAGTTTCAAAAACCGACTCCATATTTGCATCTATTCAAATGAGTGATCAGTCTGAGTCTATTTCTGTAATTTCTTTTCTAGCTGTAGCTCAGAGTGGTCTATTTTACAATTTCAAACTGAGAGCCTATGTTTCTTAGAATTTTGTGACATATTTGTGGCAAAAATGTTGATACTCAAGCTACTGCCATTTTTTTTTCCAACGTTTTTATTTATTTTTGGGGCAGAGAGAGACAAGGCATGAACAGGGGAGGGGCAGAGAGAGAGGGAGACACAGAATCGGAAACAGGCTCCAGGCTCTGAGCCATCAGCCCAGAGCCTGACGCGGGGCTCGAACTCCCGGACCGCGAGATCGTGACCTGGCTGAAGTCGGACGCCTAACCGACTGCGCCACCCAGGCGCCCCGCTATTTTTTTGAATAATAACTATTCTGTAACTCTGACCCAGGATTATCAAGTCTTCTATCAGCATCCAAGAACACGTGGCCATCTAACTGGTTAGTTTGCAAGTAGGGTAAAGTCTCATACCTTTCACAGTTTTGGGTATATAAATACTAAGTAAGTTAGACAAATATATAAACCAATGACTGTAATCCATTATTCTTGATTTATGGTACTTGAAAGCATAAAGGGATTACTATGATATAAGTGAAAAAAGAGACAAATGACCAGATGGAACTATAACCATTGTGAGGGAGGTGTTAAATAATTTACATATATATTTTAAATGAAAGGGAATAATTAATGTACTTTTCTATTTTATATATATTTTAAAATTTTAATTCCAGTGTAATTAACATACAGTGTTATATTAGTGTCAGGCTTACAATACAGTGATTTAACAATTCTATATATTACTCCCTGCTCATCACAATAAGTGTACCTTTAATCCCTGTCACCTATTTCACACACACACTGCTCCCCCACCAGTAACCATCAGTTTGTTCTTTAGACTTACGAGTCTGTTTTTTGGTTCAAATTTTTTTTTCTTTGTCCATTAGTTCTTAAATTCCACATATGTATAAAATCCTATGGTATTTGTCTTTCTCTGACTGACTTATTTCACTTAGCATTATACCCTCTAGATCCATCCATGTTGCTGCAAAAGGAAAGATTTCATTCTTTTTTATGGCTGAGTAATATTCCATTGTATACATATACCAGTGGATATCTTCTCTATCCATTCATCTATTGATGGACACTTGGACTGCTTCCATAATTTGGCTATTGTAAATAATGCTTCGATAAACATAGGGGTGCGTATAGCTTTTGAAATTAGGGTTTTCATGTTCTTTGGGTAAATAACCAGTAGTAGAATTACTAAATCATTTGGTAATTCTTTTTCACCTTTTGAGGAATCTCCATATTTTTTTCCACTGTGGCTGTAACAGTTTGCATTCCTGCCAATAGTGCATAAGGGTTCCTTTTCCTTCATATCCTCACTGACACTTGTTGTTTCTTGTGTTTTTTTAATTTTAGTTATTCTAAAAGGGGTAAGGTAATCTCTCATTGCAGTTTTGATTTGCATTTCCCTGATGATTAGTGTTGTTGAACATCTTTTCACGTGTCTATTGGCCATTTGTATGTCTGCTTTAGAGAAATGCTTTCATGTCTTCTGCCCATTTCTTAATTGGATTATTTGTGGTTTCTTGGTGTTGAGTTGTATCAGTTATTTATATATTTTGAATACTAACCCTTTATCAGATATGTCATTTACAAATATCTTCTCTCATTCAGTAGGTTATCTTTTATTTTGTTGATTGTTTCCTTTGCTGTACAGAAGGTTTTTGTTTTGGTGTAGTCCCAATAGTTTCTTTTTCTTTTTTTTTTCCTTGCCCAAAGAAATGTATCTACACAAATTTTACTATGGCTAATGACAGAGAAATCACTGCCCTTGCTCTCTTCTGGAATTTTGATAGTTTCTGGTGTCACATTTAGATCCTTAATCCATTTTTAGTTCATTTTTGTGTATGGTAAAAGAAAGTGGTACAGTTTCATTCTCTTACATATAGCTGTCCAATTTTCCCAACATTATTTGTTGAGGAGACTTCTTATTGCATATTTTTGCCTCCTTTGTCGAAAATTAATTGACCATATAATTGTGGGTTTATTTCTGGGCTCTCTATCTTGCTCTGTTGATCTATATGTCTACTTTTGTACAATTATGATACTGTTTTGATCATTACAGCTTTGTAGCATATCTTGAAATCTCAGATTGCCATACCTCCAGTTTTGTTCTTTTTCAAGATTGCTTTGGTTATTCAAAGTCTTTTGTGGTTCCACACAAATTTTAGGATTATTTGTTCAATTCTGTGAAAAATTCTGTTGGTATTTTAATAGGGATTGCATTAAATCTGTAGATTGCTTTGGGTAGTGTGGACATTGTAACAATATTTGTGCTTCCAATCCATGAGCATAGGATATTTTTCCATTTGTTTGTGTCATCTTCAATTTCTTTCATCAATGTTTTATAGTTTTTAGAGTACAGGTCTTTCACCTCCTTGGTTAAGTTTATTTCTAGGTATTGTATGATTTTTTTTGTGCAATTGTAAATGAGGCTGTTTTCTTAAATTCTGTTTCTGCTACTTCATTACTGGTGTCCAGCAATGCAACAGATTTCTGTATAGTGATTTTGTATCCTGTGACCTTACTGAATTCATTTGTCAGTTCTAATAGTCTTTTGGTGGAATCTTTATAACTTTTCCCATATAGTATCATGTCATCTGCAACAGTAAAGTTTTACTCCTTCCTTACCAGTTTGGATGCCTTTTATTTCTTTTTCTTATCTGATTGCTGTGGCTAAGAATTCCAATATTATGTTGAATAAAAGTGGCAAAGTGGACATCCTTCTCCTGTTCATGATCTCAGGCAAAAGCTCTCAGTTTTTTTTTTACCATTGAGGATGATGTTAGCTGTGGGTTGTTCATAGCCTTTATTATGTTGAGGTATGTTTCTCTAAAACTATTTGTTAAGGGTTTTTATCATGAATGGATGTCGTACTTTGTCAAATGAGTACTTTTTCTGCATCTATTGAAATGATTGGGTTTTATCTTTTCTCTCATTGATACGATGTATCACATTAATTGATTTGCAAATACTGAACCACACTTGCATTCTGGAAATAATGCACTTGATTGTAGTGAATGAGTTTTTGATGTGCTGTTGGATTTGGTTTGCTCATTTTGTATAGGATTTTTACATCTATGTTCATCAGAGATATTGAACTATGGCTTTTTTTTTTTGGTAGTGTCTTTATCTGATTTTGATATCAAGTTAATGCTGACCTTATAGAATGAATTTGAAAGCTTTCCTTCCTTTTCTACTTTTTGGGATAGTATGAGAAGAATAGGTATTAACTCTTCTTTAAATAGAATTCTTTAAGAAGGTAGAATTCACCTATGAAGCAATCTGGTCCCAGGCTTTTATTTGTTGGAAGGTTTTGGTTTTTTACTGATTCAATTTCATTGCTGGCAATCAGTCTGTTCAGATGTTCTATTTCTTCCTGATTCAATTTTGAGAGGTTACACATTTTTAGGTATTTATCCATTTCTTCTAGGTTGTCCAATTTGATGGCATGTAATTTTTCATATTTGTGTTGTTATTTCTTCTCCCTCATTTCTGATTTTTGTTTATTTGAGTCTGACCCCAATATCTCTCTCCTTTTTTAAAAAAATTTTTAATTTTTTGATGAATTTGGTTAAAGGTTTATCAGTTTTGTTGATCTTTCAATGGATCAAGTCCTGGTTTCATCTTACTGTTCTATTTTTTTTCTAATTTCTATTTTTTCTTATTTCTACTCTAATCTGTATTATTTCCTTCCTTCTAATGGCTTTGGGTTTTGTTTGTTCTTCCTTTTCTACTTCCTCTAGGTGTAGGATTAGATTGTTTGAGATTTTTCTTGCTTCTTGATGTAGGCCTGTATTGCTATATTCCTGTATTCCTGTATTCCCTCTTAGAACAGCTTTTGCTGCATCCCAAACATTTTGGATGTTTTCATTTTCATTTGTCTCCATGAATCTTTTTTCATTTGTCTTTGACTTCTTGGTTGACCCATTTGTTGTTTAGTGGCACGTTATTTAACCTCCATGGATTTGTATTCTTTCTAGGTTTTTTCTTGTGGTTGAGTTCTAGTTTCAGAGAGGTGTGGTCAGAAAAGATGTATGGTATGACTTCAATCTTTTTGAATTTGTTGAGGCTTGTTTTGTAGCTTAATATGTGATCTATTCTGCAGAATGTTCCATGTGCACTTGAAAAGAATGTGTACTCCATTGTTTTAGGATGGAATGTTCTGAATATATCTGTTAGATCCATCTGGTCCAATGTGTCATTCAAAGCTACTGTTTCCTTGTTGGTTTTATGTTTGAATAATCTAGTCATTGATGAAAGTAGGTGTTAAAGTCACCTACTATTATTGTATTACTATCAATTACTTTCTTTATGTTTGTTATTAACTGTTAATGTATTTGGATGCTCCCATGTTGGATGCATAAATATTTACAACTGTTATATCTTCCAATTGGATTGTTTCCTTTATGATTGTATAGTGTCCTTTTTTGTCTCTTGTTACAGTTTTTTGTTTTCAAGTATATTTTGGGAGGAACTGGGTGGCTCAGTCAGTTAAGTATCTGACTCTTGATTTCACCTCAGGTCATGATCCCAAAGTTGTGGGATTGAGCCCCATGTTGGGCTCCATGCTGAACATGGAGGCTGTTTAAGATTCTCTCTCTTTCTCTCTCTCTCTCTCCTCTCTTCTCCTCTACTTTCTCCCACTGCCCCTCTCTACCACTTGTGCTCTCTTTTTCTCTAAAATTAAAAAATAATAAGAAAAAGTAAAATCTATTTTGTTCAATATAATATGAGTATTGCTACCTCAGTTTTCTTTTCATTTCCATTTGCATGATAGATGTTTTTCTATTCCTACACTTTCAATCTTCATGTCTCTTTAGGTCTGAAATGAGTTTCTTGTGGCAACATATAAATGGGTTTTGCTTTTTTATCCAGTCTGTCATTCTATGTCTCTTTTTTTTTTAAGTTTACTTATTTATTTTAACAGAGAGAGAGAGAGAGGAGGGGAAAGAGAGAGGGAGAAAGAATCACAAGCAGCTTCTGTGCTGTCCATGTGGAGCATAAGGCAGGGCTGGATTCCATGAACAGTGAGATCATGACCTGAGCCAAAATCAAAAGCCAGATGCTCAACTGACTGAGCCACCTAGGCACCCCCACTCATCTATGTCTTTTGATTGCAGTATTTAGTCCATTTACCTTCAAGGTAATTATTGATGGGTATATATTTATTGCCATTTTGTTACTTTAGAGTTATTTTTTGTACTTCTTCTCTGATCTTATCTTCTCTTGCTGTCTTTCACAGTTTGCTGGTTTTCTTTGGTGATATACTTGGATTCTTTTGATTTTTTTGCAGAACTATTACTGGTTTTTGAGTTGTGGTTACCATTAAGTTTATATATGACATTTAATGCCTATAGCAGTCTATATTAAGTTGATGGTTGGTATAGTTTGAACCCATTCTACAAGCCGCACCCTCTCCCACCATGTTTTAGATATATGATGTCATACTTCTCATTCTTTTATTTTGTGAATCCCTTGACTGATTTTTGTAAATATACTTAATTTTACTGCTTTTGTGCTTTTTATTTTTTCTACTCCTACTTATGGTTTTTCCTTTCCCAGAGTCCCCTTTAGCATTTCTTGTAGGGCTGGCATCCCTTTAACTTTTGTTCGTCTGGGAAACTCTTTATCTTTCCCTCTATTCTGAATGATAGCCTTGCTAGATAGACTATTATTGACTGCAGATTTTTTTTCTTTCAGCACTTCAAATATATCATGCCACCCCCTTCTGGCCTACAAGTTTCTGCTGATAAATACAGACACTCTTATTCAATTTCCTTTCTGGTAAATGTTTTCTTTACTTCTTTTAAAATTCTCTCTTTATTACTACTTTTGCTATTTTGATTACTATGTAATTAGTGTGGACCCCTTGGTTGATTTTGTTAGGGGCTTCTGGATCTGGATTTTCTGTTTCCTTCTCCAGACTCAGGAAGTTTTCAGATATTATTTCTTCAAATACATGTCTCCCCCCTGTTCTCTCTCTTCTCATTCTGGGATCCCTGTAATGCAAATACTTTTATTTTCAATGACATCATTGAGTTTTCTTAATCTATTTTTGTTTATTTTTTCTCTTTTATTCAGCTTGATTGCTTTCCATTGCTCTGTCTTCCAGTTAACTGATCCATTCTTCTGCTTCCTCTAGGTTACTATTTTTCCCTCCAGTGTAATTTTAACTTCAGTTATTGAGTTCTTCACCTCTGATTGGTTCTTTTTAATGTTTTCTATCTCTTTGTTGAGGGTCTCACAAAGGTCCTCAACTCTTCTCAATCCAGTGAGTATCTTTATAACCATTAATTTAAAGTACCTATCAGGCATATTAATTATCTGTGTTTCAGATCTCTTGCTGTGATTTTGTCCTTTCCTTTCATTTGGGACACATTCCTCTGTCACCTCATTTTGACTGCCTCTGTGTCTGTGTCTGTGTCTGTGTCTAGGTGTTAGGAAAGTCAGCTATGTCTTCTGCTCTTGAAACTAATGCTTTTATAAAGAAGAGGTCCCGTAGTGTCCTAGCGTGCAATGCCTCCTGTTGACTCCAACCTGGTGCTTCAGAGGTGTTTCCTATGTGTGTTGCATGCACCTTACTATTGTGGCTGAGCCACTTTTGCCTCCAGTCCCATCTTCTGCAATAGCTCTCTCTGCCTACTGTAGACAAGGTTTGGTTCCTGTGTTTTTAGTGGGTTAGTCTAGGCCGCCTTCAGCTTGAGTTGAATCAGCCCAGGAATTTGCAGTACACTGAACTGCAGGATGCTCTCCCTGTGTTGTCCCCTGAGAAGTTTTTGTTGGTGGGTGGGGCCTGCAGTCAGACCCGATGTTTGCCCCAGCCCACTGCTGGAGCTGCAGTCAGAGTGGTATGTGTGGTTATCTTCCTCCCTCCCCAAGGCAAAAGTCACTTTGGAGTGGCGCTGGCCCCTGTCAGGGCTGCTTGCACATAACCACACTTGTGACACTGCTTTGGATGGACTCTTGCTGAGAGCAAGTCCACAGGAGAGTGTGGGGGCAGAGCACAGTGCCAGCAAGACCCATGCTGGTCCAGTGCAGGAGGGGATCTGCAGCCACTGGGGAAAATTCCTGCCCAAGCCAAACTAGAATGAGTGGATCCACAGAAGTGTGAGGGGCAAGGTATAATCTCAGCAAGCTAGGTGCAGAGTGTTCTTGCTGCCTTGGCTCCTGCAGGGGTCTGTGTATCTAGGTTGGGGAGCAGGAGAGGGAAATGGCACTTGCTAGCTCTTTTGTCGTTGGAGAAGTCTCCCAAAGATCCCTGCTCCTCCAGCACATGCTCTGAGGTTAGTAAACAAATCTCCCTCTACTATACCCCCGGGTATACTGCTGCTTCTATGCTGTGTCTCTGCAGGGCTATTATTGTGCTGTTTCTTTAGAGCAAGGGACTCAGTTTCCTACTGCCCTCGGGCTCTCCCAGAGCTAAGCCCACTGATTTTTAAAGTTCCAGGTGTTAAGCCCTGCTGACCGCAAGAGCTCTCAAAATTAGGCTCCTCGGTTTTCAAAGTCAAATGGTAAGGGGATTTGTCTTCCCAGTACAGATCCCCAGTGGCTAGGTGCCCAGTATGGGTCTTCTCCTCTCCCCTCTTCATGCCCATGGTGTTCCTTCCTCCTATGGATAGTCCCATGGGTCAGTTTGGCTCCTATTGTGTCTTCACCTTTTCTATCTTCTTCTATGTGGTCTCTTCTCTACACTCAGCTGTGGAGAATCTCTTCTGCTAGTCATTGGGACTTTTCTGGGCCATTTACACTAATGTGTTTGTTATCCAATTGTATTTGTGGGACAAGGTGAGCTTAGGGTCCTCCTACTCTGCCATATTTCCCCTCAATCTATTTTATCTATCTATCTATCTATCTCTCCATCTATCATCTATCTATCTATCTTGACAGAGCACAGCAAGGGACAGGCAGAGATAAAGGGAGAGAGAGAATCCCAAACAAGCTCAACACTCAGCTCAAAGCCCAACACAGGGTTCAACCCCATGATCATGAGCTAATGACCTGGACCAAAATCAAGAGGTGGATGCTTAACTGACTAAGCCACCCAGGTGCCCCTATTTTATATATTATTTAAATAGAAGATGCCTTTTACGCATTATCTCACATCCTTTGTATCTCAAATTTGATTCTGCCATGAATGTGGGAGAGATCCAGGAATGCTTCACCCCATTTCCATCTGTCAGTGCTTCACCAGAGATTTTACTTCTGTTCCAGGGTCTCACAGATGCTACTTCCTGGATTGTCAGAGGGATCCCAATACCTAAGCATCCTAAAAGTGGGAAGAAGTATTACGCTATGGGTCAAGCCAAACTCACAGGGCATTGGAAGTCAATGGACAAGTGTTTCTCCCATTTGTTCCTTAGGTGGCTGTTTCTCATATCACAAAACTGTTGTCTGCAAGAACAGCTTGCTTAACAATTTTTTTTATCAGTTTTCCAAAATTCTCTGTTTACCTTCCTGTCACTGAGTCTTGTTTCCTGGAAACATATTATAAAATAAGCTATTTTACAAACTTTTGTGCCAGTCTCTGCTTTGGTGGAAGTTAGGCACCCAGATTAAGACCAGTATATTCACATGCATGCATTCTTTACAAGTCTATGTACCAATGCACAGACATGAATAACAAATGACATGAATGCAGGGTGTTAATGCGAAGAGGTAAATGTAAGGACATAGGTATCTTTGAGAGCTGATATAATGTTATTTAGGAATTGAGCATTATGATATAAGCAACAAACGTTGCTTATAGAATGAAAGTAACACTCTACCTCAAGGAGGTTTAACCTCATGGAATTTCACAATTTGTGGCTAAAAGTGGGTGAAGATGAAAGATAAAAAAAATGGAAACAGCGTCATTGTTAGTAGAAACTACACATTCTCATTTAGGTGGAAGAAATGAGTGATACGGTATTAAAGCTTATCACGAATCTCAAACCTTGTGGAAAAAAGTCTGACTTCTTTAAGTCCCATGTAGATAAGGACAGTAGCACTCTGCATAGGCAACACATAAAAGTAGTAATAATGGGGATTTGGGTTATTCAGAATCAAGTTAGGTTAATAAACTCTTCCATTTTCTAGAGTTTCCATGGAATGGAAGTGTTTAATAAATTTTCATGGAGGTGTTTAATAAATTTTTTGTGATACAAGTGATAATATAATGAAGATAGTTTAAAAGAATTACAGAAGTTGAATATGACACACATTATAAGGAAAATAAATTAGTAATGGATGACAAGGTGTGTATGTATTTTAAAGTTTTGGATTTGTCAACCGAAAATTGTCAGGAGGCAATAATTAAGCAAAAGCATTTATTTGGGATCAAAGAATTATAATTTGGGGTATACAGATTTTAAAAAAATTAACATCTACTCACGTTTTAAGATTTTTTAAAAAGTTTTTATTTATTTATTTTGAGAGAGGGGGACAGAGAGAGCAAGTAGGGGAGGGGCAGAGAGAGGGGGAGGGAGAGTCCCAAGCAGGCTCCACACTGCTAGTGCAAAGGCCAATGGAGGGCTTGAACTCACGAACCGTGAGATCATGACCTGAGCCAAAACCAAGAGTCAGATGCTTAACCGACTGAGCCACCCAGGTGCCCCATCATTTATTCATTTTTGAGAGACAGAAAGAGAGAGTGCAAATGGGGCAGAGGCAGAGAGAGATGGAGACACAGAATCTGAAGCAGACTCCAGGCTCTAAGCTGTCATCACAGAGCCCCGTGAGGGGCTTGAACCCAGGAACTGCAAAATCATGACCTAAGCCAAAGTCAGATGCTTGACCAACTGAGCTACCCAGGTGCTCCAGACGTACACAGATTTGAGTCCCACCAGGGAGCAAACATCAGGAACTCAAAGCAAAAAAAGAGGAATACTTATATACACGGCTTACAAAGAACTTTTGATTGGTGTTGGCAGCAAAAAGCTAATCTTGACGGAATATAATTGGTGGCTAAGGTTGTCATTTTATAAAGTCTCTAACTGTAACAAGTTGCAGGTTTGGAGGCTGAGTCTGGAATATTTGCAGCTTGGCCCAGTTCAAAAAAAAGCTCATGGTTCCAATGGTGAGAACATAAGGCCCATCTCCTTAGCAGCCTCCCAGCTCTATTTTAAAACTTGACATAAGTGACCTCATTTCATTTCACCTTCCACAGATTACATTGTGCTATCTAACCTTACAGTCCATGGTGTGATATCTACTGTTGTTCTAGAGTTCCTTGGAAATCTGCTCTTGGCTTTTGCTATTTACAGACATAGTTTACTGGATAAATCTTGATTATTATGCATATTGGATGCATAACAGGGTATGAAACAAAATTTTCAAGATACCTCAATTTGAAAAATGAAAATATGAAATTTATTAAAGTTAATTCAAGGAATTTTAATTCAAGGATGTGAACCCTCTTGTCAAACTCTCATAACTGGCATTTTTAGAGAAAAAGAATGTTGGGAAGATCTCAATACTTCAAGTAAGAGCCAACTAATATCTTCTTCAGAATTCAGGGCTGTAGCCGTCTGACTCTAAGCTAAATCTTAAAACATGATATGCCAAGCTATAGTACTGTACTTGGGGTTTCCCCTAAACATGGGGGCCCAACAGCAGCCACAGTTACTTAACATCAGACTAAACATTCTACTCTACCATTTTTAAATGTCATATTATACTGCATGACTTTGATGGCTTCCCCTGCTTCCTTTACCTTTATTAGTTGCCCTTTTTTTCAACCACCTTAACAGGTAGCTAAATTTCCTTTATAAAAATTTTATTAATTAAATTTATTCTTTATATATACTGTAGCATCCTCCTCCAAGACCACCACCTATGAATTAGGCTTCTACTTTGACAAAACAAAACATAAACAAAATCCCAAATCTTCAAAACAAACCTTAGTAGAGAATTCAAGGGCTCATCCAATTCTATTCTACCTGGTTCTGAGGCACATGGGAAGTTGTTCTTCATCCTATCCTAGTCAGGTGGCACCATGTGACTAGTTATATATCTAGTAAGTTGTCAGGAGACAAGCCCAAAAAATTAATTGCCAGTGAGGCAAACCCCAAAATTCTTCTCCCCTGCCAAAGTTCCTTTATGGTCATTTTCTTAGGGCCGTGTGTTCCACAGTTGAGGGAAATAAAAATGGTGGTGCTCCCTACGACCAGGATCCCTGAGTGACATTTAGGGCAGACCCTTGAACATATAGCATGAGTAAAAAATAAACCTTAGTTTTGACAAGCCATTGAGGGTCCCTGGTTACTTTATTACTGCAGTATAAACTTGTTATGATGACTAACACTCAAATAAAAGCAAATTTAAAAATAAGCACATAGTATTTGATGGACACGATGTATCTGTAATGCACAAGCAGAAGCATTACTTACAAGATGCCAGTATCTAAGGTGCTTTAAGGTAATGATATTAATTATGCAACATATTCCTAGAAAACTATATTGGTGTTATCTGTTTTTGTGAAAGAAAGTTGTATTAAAGAAAATGTGGTACCCTTTTTTTAAAAAAATAAGGTAACCTGGGTAACCTAGAAAGTTTATCCCTCTTCATAAACTTTCTGCGTGTAACTTGTGGTTATTCACTTCTGTTCAATTATTTCATTTGTAAAATATGGTTTGAGGTAGAAAGAATGGAAACTTACATTTGATCATTTTAGAGTCACTGAATTCTAATTAGTTTAATTCAATTCAATCCAGATACATTCAACAAAAGATGTAACACTTGAAATTTCAAACATGAGTGGATGAATGCATACCTTTTCCTGCATGCTTTCCAATAAAAGATGTCATCAAACTTTTAAAATTTCTATAAGCATGTTGGTATAAGCTCTTTTTATTGGTTTTTTATTCTTGTTGGTGTTTTTTTCTGGCTAATGGCTAGTAAAAATCCCTCTGAGTCAATTGATATAGCTCTAATTCAGGTTTAATGACTTTGGAATAATCCTTGAAACACGAGCCATATACATTTTCACTTCCCTTACTGATAGACATATGCTTTATTTCCAACTTGTGAGGAAACTAAATCTCTTTGTATATTATACATACTAATTATTTTGTCTGTCAGCTGTATGTCAAATATTTTGTTCAGATTTTTAAAAATTTAGTTCTCTCATTCACATGGAATGTAGTTTTGCATAGAGTATAAGATAACGGTACCACTTTATATTATTTAAGATCAGCAGACAGTTGTGCCATCAGAATTTAAATAATCCACAATTTTCTCAATAAAATAAACTTTTACTTTGTCTTGCATTAAGTTTTCTTCTGTACATAGGTTTATTCCTAGAGTTGCTAGACTCTTCCTCAGATGTTTGTCTATTCTTCTATCAATCCCATATTTATTTAAAGTGGATTTACATTATGCTTTGATATGACTGTCTACAGTAATTTACCTCTCTAATCTGAGATGTTACCTACTATTACTGATAAGAAGTTCAGTGTCGGGTTTTTTTTTCCACTGCAGTTAACTTGCTGTGCTCGTAAGTGTTGAGATCGTCTCTTTGTCCATTATGCCAAGTGAAATAAGTCAGTCATAAAGGGACAGATACTGTGTGATCCTTCTTATATGAGGAGCTTAGAGCAGTCAAATTCAAGGAGACAGAAAGTAGAATAGTGGTTGCCATGGCTGCGGGGAGGAGGCACTGGGAGTTAGTGTTTAACAAGGAGAGTCTCCATTTTGGAAGATGCAAACAGTTCTGGAGATGGCAGTGGGGATGGCCGCACAACAACACGAAAGTACTTAATGTACTAATGCTGTTGAGTTGTCTACTTACAAATGGTTAAGATGGTAAAAAAAAAAAAAAAGAAAAAGATTTTCTCTTTGTCTTTAGAGTTTAGAAGTTTTGCCTAAAATCTTTGTCCTACATGCATAACTTTCGTTTTCAGTCTTCCCGAGGCTAGGGGAGCTTGTTCTTCAACTTATAAAAAAATTTCATCTATCCTTTTTAAATTAGTTCTCTCTTCTGTCAGTACTTTTATTTCCTGGTGGAACTTGCGTTACTTACATGAGGTTTCCTGGGCCTCTCCCTGAAGTGTTATCTTTGCCTTCATAATTTTCATTTCTTATGAAATGGATTGTATTCATTCGGATGATCCATATAATGAAGACGGATGTTATTGTACTTGGTCACCTTACAAGCTCAGGTCTCTGTGTTAAATTTCCTAAGAGGTGGCAATCAGTTAAGTGGGAAGTCATCAGAGATGCACAGTGCTTACCCTCTCCCAGACTGGGACATCCTCTGGTTCCTGTCCTCCGGCCACAGATGCCATCCAAGGAGTTCCTTTTTGGCTTCCCAAGGACAGAAACAACAAACACCCTCATGAAAACATCTGTGATTGTGCTGTCGTTGCTGGCTGTTTGTGTGCATAGCTGTCACGGACTCTGGTCATCCACGGAGATCTGACTGTTACAGGTTGTGGAGCAGGGAAAGTTAATGGATGTGATACTTTGACGAGATCAAAACTAGCATTTCCTAACTCCATTCTGGGCTCTCCCCTGCCACCCCATTCTTTACATTTTTCTATCTATTGATTGCGTAAACCTTGGTGCAGCCTCCGCAGGTTGTGAATATGTTTCAACGCTTCTGTGTTGAAAAAAACTAAATGGAGACTTACTAGAAAGAAAGGCCTTTTAAGGCAAGAGCTAAATATTTTATTTTGATTGAAACAAAGAATGTATGAAGAGCTCTGCACCAGTGGATGCTCAATCAGTGCTGCTGGCTGACTGAAATGGCTTTAATATGGCTAGGTCAAAGGGAGAGAGGAATGTTTCATTTTATTTTAAGGAAAATTTAAAGTTTTCTTGAAAAATTTTAGTTTGGTTGTAAATACATTCTTCAATAATTTAAGTTTTCTCAATCTTCATCATGCATTTTTTTTTAAATTTTTTTTTCAACGTTTATTTATTTTTGGGACAGAGAGAGACAGAGCATGAATGGGGGAGGGGCAGAGAGAGAGGGAGACACAGAATCGGAAACAGGCTCCAGGCTCTGAGCCATCAGCCCAGAGCCTGACACAGGGCTCAAACTCACGGACCGCGAGATCGTGACCTGGCTGAAGTCGGACGCTTAACCGACTGTGCCACCCAGGCGCCCCTCATCATGCATTTTTAAAAGTTTTATAACTAGGAGCACCTGAGTGGCTCAGTTGGTTGAGCGTCCGACTTCGGCTCAGGTCATAATCTCACAGTTCGTGGGTTTGAGCCCCACATCAGGCTCTGTGCTGACAGCTCACAGCCTGGAGCCTGCTTCAGATTTTGTTCTCCCTCTCTCCCTGTCCCTCCCCTGCTCACACTTCATCTCTCTCTCTCTCAAAAATAAATAAACATTAAAAAGATTTTTTTTTAATTTTATAACTAATGCCAACCTAAAATAGCTTAAGGTGCATGTTTTCTGATTTATATTTAATACAAAAGGCTTTATATTGTGCTAATGCTATAGTTAGGTATCACTTTTTTTATTGAAGAGGTAAGAATACCACGAAGCACAAATTAATGTTGAAGTTTTGGAGCTCCATTATTCTTTTTAAGGGTTTAGTTTTTTAAATACATTCGTATGCATCAAACTAAAGAGTAAGAGACCTTTAAACTTGTGCTTTTTTTCCTTACGTTCTGACAGATTCTTGAATGATAACCAAAGTCATCCATGGATCATCAAAATCTTCACAAACACATAAGCAAACAAGGTTATTTGGAAGATGTTAGTTTACATATGTCCAGAATTAGTCATATAAATCCCCATCCATCAAGTTATTTGTCCGTGGGAGAAACGTACAGAGGATTACTCTTCATCACTAACCAGGGCTTTGGCCCCGAATCTCTATCTACTTACATAGTGAGCTGTATCTCGGCCCAAGTGAATCCTAATGCCTTTTATTGCCTCTCTGTCTTCCGGCCCAGAATTGAACAAAGTCAGCCAGACCGCCAGTTCCGTTCCTTTTCTCTCTCTATTTTTCAAGCAAGAGAAAGTCTCAACTGGGAACTCCATACCAGCTTCCAAGAGGGCAGAGTCCATCCCAAAGCCATTCTCAAAAGGAAAAAAAAAAGGCACTTCACAGAGAAGCTAGAGCTCTTTACTCGTTTTTCTGCCTCTTCAAAAATCTTCTGCCCCACTGACATCTGAGTTCCTGACCTGCAGCGAAGGAACAGGGAACAGGTTGGCAACACAAGGCTCCTTCTCAGGAGTGAAGCTCTGAGGGTGGCTTACGGACCAACTCGTCAGGCCAGGCGGGCTAGGGAGTGTCCTGTACTCGGCCTCCACAGAACAGGGGGTGAGGCCATTTTATTCCAGTAGAGCTTTCACAGAAAGCTTATATTAGTCATAACTCTTCAAAAATTGTTGCATTGTTATAAGATACACATAACAAAATCTAACGCCTTAGTCATTTAAAAAGGTAGTCACATTGTCGGGGGACCATCACTACCATCCACCTCCAGAACTCTTTTTTGTCTTGAAAAACGGAAACTCTGTTCCTACTAAATGATAACATCCCACTACACCCTTCCCCACAGCTCCTGACAACTATCATTCTACTTCCTGACTTTGACCGGTTGAGCCACCTCACGTAAGTGGAATCACATAGCATTTATCTCTTTGTGACTGGCTTATGTCACCCAGCGTGATGTCCTCAAGCTTCGTATATATCATATTAATAATTCTTATATTCTTAAACTTTGCATTCGTGCCGCGAGAACCGCTTTCATTATGTCATATCCGCTTGTAATCATGTAATAGTGTAAGTTTATCCCTACTAACAATTTTTCATCCCATTTGTGTGTTATTGTTAACATTTGCTGATTTTGCAAGATTTTACCGTCACTAGTTCACACATGGTGACGAGTTTGAAAACATTTTTAGGAGCGAATGTGGGAATAAGAATGATAATGTGAAGGCTTCACCTCACAGGAACATTATAGTGTAAACAATGAAGAAAATCCCAGGATAAAGACAAAATATAAACCTATTTATACTGGGATCGATGCACTTAAGCGTAAGGAATATAAACAAAAGCCTGAAGAAGAACAGGTCATGTGGGTGGACAAAAGTTTATTTCATCTGACCAGCAATTTGCTCCAAGACGACAGTGTGCAGTCTTTCGTAACACTTTTGTCAAAAGGTGGCATAAAGGTGTTGCAGTTTTAAAAATTAATTTTATTTTTTTATTATTATTTTTTTCAACGTTTATTTATTTTTGGGGACAGAGAGAGACAGAGCATGAACGGGGAGGGGCAGAGAGAGGGAGACACAGAATCGGAAACAGGCTCCAGGCTCTGAGCCATCAGCCCAGAGCCTGATGCGGGGCTCGAACTCACGGACCGCGAGATCGTGACCTGGCTGAAGTCAGACGCTTAACCGACTGCGCCACCCAGGCGCCCCTTAAAAATTAATTTTAAATAAAAGAACTCTTCCAGCAAATGAGAGTTTTCTTTTTTTTCAACGTTTATTTATTTTTCGGACAGAGAGAGACAGAGCATGAACGGGGGAGGGGCAGAGAGAGAGGGAGACACAGAATCGGAAACAGGCTCCAGGCTCTGAGCCATCAGCCCAGAGCCTGACACGGGGCTCGAACTCACGGACCGCGAGATCGTGACCTGGCTGAAGTCGGACGCTCAACCGACTGCGCCACCCAGGCGCCCCTTAAAAATTAATTTTAAATAAAAGAACTCTTCCAGCAAATGAGAGTTTTCTAAACCTTTGCAGTTAGATGGATTTCAACCCTAAAACTTGGCTTCCAAAAACTGTAAATAAAAGAAACGCGACTGACAAGTGCGGCGGTCACCCGGGAAGCTTTATCACTCTGTGAGTTTTTTTAGAGGTTAGCACTCGTTACGGTGGCAGCTCTTCTTCCGACTTCTAACTGTTGCCTTGTACAGCTCCTTTCACTGCCCCAGACACACGGAATAAGCTTTTCATTTGTAAACCATATCGTTCCTTATGTCTTCTCTCCAAAGGCATTGCAACCAGCATTTTGAAACACCATACCAACAGCTTGGTTAGCTTCCTTCCTTTGGTTCTTTCCTGTCCCGTTTTGGGCACTCATTCCCAGTGAGTATTCCCTGTAAGTCATGGTCATGGACCAGATCTCAAATGCTACCATTTTAAGATTGTATTCATTATTCATATTTCTGCTATGAACTTCATATTTATTTTCCTACTTACAAAATGTCATGTGTCATGTGTGTATCAACCTCCTGCCATGGGTAAAATTATATTCGTTTTTTAAATGCTTTGAAAATAGTGAGAACAGTTAAAATACTTTCTATCACAGATTTCTCTCCAGAGGAAATAAAACACACGGGTAAAATGGCAACACCTTGAAAGATTGTTTTTATTATTCAGAGAGGAGTGTTCTAGAACTCTCCTGAATTGTTTTAAATGGGACAAAATCGTATTCTTATTTTAACAGGAAGCCTATATGTACAAAGACCTTGAAGGGATGCTTCTCATTTGTGGTTATCAAGTCATTTTTCTTTCCCAGCATTATTATCCTCCACTTGGAGAGTATAAAGGGAAATACCACAAGGTTAAGAGACTTCCTTATGGCAAACAATTAATCTGTTGCAGGGGTCACAAGGAAACTTCCCAAGCAACAGTCTGGCCTTGCTAATCAGTAGACATGATTCCTTCTTGTAGGGCAGCTTGGCCTGAAAACACTACAGGGGGGATCTAAATAAATAAAACGTGAGCTATATGTGGCCAAGTGGCTTCTTTGTTTGTTGGAAGACTACCCGAGACAAAAGAGGCTCTGCGTTCAGCAGGAAGTAAGGAGGCAAATTTGCTCATCTGTCTTGAGAACACATGTGCTTATTGCTACCTGCATTCGGTCGACATATACTCCTTCCGTTCAAATGTACTCTAGCTCATATACAGTTCTCCGACTATCTGAACTGTTCAATTTTAGATGTGTGAACCTCCAAAACAGTGAAGCAAACAATCCTATTCAGTATCAAACAAAATTCGAAGAAGTCTATAGTGCTAATAGTGCGAGCTTACTCCCGGAAGAAAAGGATTAAAAGGGGCAAGAATCTACATGGGAGGAATCTCTCCCCGCTGCATACAACATACGACTGCGCAGGAGAAGCCATAGGTAAGACTTTAAATGAACAGAATTAGCAATGAGAGAGGATGTAGATGTTTTCTGGAGGGGAGAGAATGAGTTTAAGAAGAGCAGCTTCAGAATCTCAAATGCTGAACCTGAAAACAAGTGTTGGTTTACTTATAAATTACCGGTGAAAGAGGCTCCCTCTTAAAACCACAGAATTGGAATGGACTATTTAAACACCATTAGGAACAAAATTAGACAAATATATGGAACACAGAGCAGAATAGAGGATACCTTCTTATACTCAGAACTTTTAATGTGTTAGAAAGGAGCAGGAAAGAGAACAAATGTCATTAGAGAGAAAATGATATTAAATGGCCCCACTTGTCATCAAAATCTGCCGTCAGCTCTTTGCAGCTGAATACTCTGCCATCACAAACATACCCAGTGTTTGTTACTTGTTATTGATTCTTTTTGATATAGAGAGTTTTTATCACTATTGATAATATTTTTGTCTTGCTCTGTGTTAGAGAGTAAGGTCATAGTGGGGTCTCCTCTGCAAGTTCACACCGGACCAAACTTTGTACCCGGACTCCCACAGAACCCCGGGCAACTGTGTCACAGCACTTAGCATGTTAGCCAGCCGCTATCAGTGGGACAGTTCTATGCCCCACATTAGATAGCAAGCTCCCTGTGGGCAAAGACTGCATCTTTGTACTCTCAGTATCTAGCAGAGCACATAGTAAAGACAAAGTACTCAAATATTTGACCTAAGGAAAAATCAATTTATTCCACCCCAAGTAGAAGGTGAATTTTATTCAAAATGTGATGACTCTTTTAGCCAAATGTAAACAGCTTGGGCTATAATCAGCAGCTTTCATTTGGTTTGTAAATCATGACCTTGAGTCCTCTGTTCAGTAAAGTTTTCTAAGTTCTCAAAATCTGGGCCAGAAATCTGCACCTGGTGGCTTTCTCCCTTCTTCTTCCCAAAGTGAGTGTGTATTCTTGAATCTTACTTTCTCTCAAGTGAGTTCTTTGACTTCCTGCCTAACCTGGGAACTCTGTGGAACGCTCTTACTTTAATCAATAGTCTAGAGTCAAGATACTTAACCAAAAGCCTCAAAATATCCTTTACATTTTCTCATAGATGATCTCTCCCTCACATCATCTCCTAATGGCTGTCCAGTTTATCCTAGGGGCTCCGATATGTCACATGCATAGCGGACCGTTGGAGAGAAATGTCGTGAAGATTCAGGATGCTGCTACACTGGTGAAGTTTCTAGTGCATCAGTGGTCCAAGGCATGCTAGACAATCCCCTCTAAGACAGGTGACAGACTGTTGCATCTTATAGCTTTTACCAGTAAGAGAAAAACATGGAAGGAGTTGACCTTAGGTTGACTGCTATAAGATTATTAAATGGGAACAAAAGATGGAATTCCTGACTGAGTAAAGAATATAAACCAAGGTCTAAAGGTGTGAAACAGCATGCTTTCTGTGGGGAAGCAAAAGCAATTTGATATCATGAGAGCATAAAGTGAAAGGCAAGGGGTGTTGAAAGAAGTGATTGGAAAGGTAGCGTTAAAATGATGAGTTTAACCACTGAAGAGTCTTAATCAGGAGAGACGTTTTATCTTTGTTTTCCAAGAAAGCAGAGCCTGAGGCAAAGCTCATGTGTTACTAATTTATTAGAAAATATCACAGGAAAGCAGGAAAGAGGGTGAAAGGAAGTAGCAGAGGACAGAAGCAAGACTGAACTGAGGAGGTTTCTAAGCTGTCCAGGGCAACTAATCACTCACGCTCACAGAATTGTCTTCTGAGAAACCACGTGAACACCTGCGAAAGACGACCCATTCAGGAAAAGAAGGGTAGAAGGATTTATCTGCCGTTTTCAGTTTTTATTGATCAAAAGTTCACCCCATTGTGGGTTAAGTCCTTCCACTTGCTTGATGTCCCACAATCAGGTAGGTGCTCTGCTGTATAATTCCTCCGAGTCAGAAGTCATAACCTTGTTTGCATGTAACTCTGCCTCTTGGGACTTACCAGAGACGCCACACAGCATCCCTACCCACCACAATCATCTCTACCCCTACCAAATCTGCAGGGTCCTACCGTGTGAGTGGTGTGGAAACTCACATAATAGTCTGAACTTACTGAAAAACATGACATGGCTACCTTCTAGGTCACCTCTTTAATAGGCTGGATCAGCATTAACAAATGTGGTATATGCTACCTCCAAAATCCAAAGAGTTCAAGTGTTATGCTACTTCTTAGCAGAGAGTTGATTTTTAGAGATGATGCCCTGGTACATCTCAGACCACTGAACCACTGAAAATCTCATCAGTGTGACATAGTCCTGAATTTTTGTCAACTTTATCTCTAACTTCTGACATACGTGTGTTACATTAGTACCTTAATATCCTTATCACTTTCCACTCACAGGTGCCAAATAACATTAAGCCATGAATACACTGGATCTTTAACCAGACAATCAATGTCTCTGAAGACTATATTTTGACAGAAAGCTAGGATTTAACACAGATCAGGGTCAGGAGAGTAAATATGTGCTGCTGCCCTTGCCGTGTAAAAGTGAACTATTTTGGAATCTCCCTATTGGTGGTGTTCAAGAAGAATGCATTTGCCAGATCAGCATCTACAAACCAAGTGTGTTCGGCTGTGTTGATGCCGCTGTACTTTTAAATTTATGATAGCCTACCATCACCCGCCCATGTTGTTGTTGTTGTTGCAGGTTGTTTTGCTGTGGCTGGATGGATGAGTTGAATGAGAATATAATGGAGACCCCTACTCTGGAGTCTTTTAAGTCTTTCAAGGAAGTGCAGCTCTGTATTTTCTCCCCGCATTCAGTATTTCTTCTATTTATCTACTTTGACTAGGGAGTGGGAATTCTATACCTTCTACTTGCCCTTTTCCTATCAAACTGGCCCCTGCTCCATTGCTCAGGACCATTTTGTCAAGTTCTAGGTTTGTATTTCAAAATTATATATTTAGGGATTATGAAATCACCAAAGGGTGGGTTTGAGGGCCCTCGGTACCCATTCTTTATGTAAATCAAAACTTTATTTACAATTTATCCTCTTCTTCTACAAGCCCTTGCTCTACCTAGAAGATCACAATGACACTTCATGGCATCATCTCATACCCTATAGATGTTGAGGAAAAATGAATGTATTTCCCATTCTGTATTGCAGAGCTACTCTGATAAATCATCCTAGGTCACTTTGGGGAGGGATTAGAAGAATATTTAATGTATATACCTGCAGTGGTGTTGCAAGGTACTTACATAAGGGATCAAGGTTTTTCCCTACAAATCCATGGCCACTAAGTCTGGAAATGTACTTAGATTTGGAAAATGAACAATGCTCCATGGTTTTTGGTGTCTGAATTCTCTTAGCCTCCTATTACTTTTCTAAAATTATGTAAGTTGAGCACAACCCTGGGAAGCTTCTCTTTATTTTGCCCCTAGATTCTAAGTAACTATTTAGCTCTGTCATAGATTCTTGTGGTTGAAAGTAACCTCAAGGTCTTCCCAGCCTTACTGTTCAATTCAGAAATGCATCTACCTTGCCTCTGACTTTTAAGTGCTACCACATAGCTTCTGCAATGCCGGAATCCCATTATTCCCATCAGTACTAGAATTTATCTCCCACGGTTGATCTGAGTCTAGAGAAGACAGCAGTCATGGTACTTCTTTTGAGAAGCTGCCATCTACCTACCCTCACCAGCACACTTTGGTCTTAGTTAAGGGTAAGTCCTGTAGTGCTCAGTAAACTTATCAGGTGGTAGATTTTCAGTTCTTACACAGTAAATTCACTTTAACATTTCCACCTCTTTAAGTCTTCTATCCTTTGAGCCTTATATGCCTTATTCTTTACTTGTTATCTTTACCTCATTTCTAATAAACCATGATGATGTTCAAACTTCAGGGAGTTGCCCCAGTAGACAACCCAAAAAAGGTTAGGGGTGTTCTTTTCAGAACACCAAATCCCGAGTCACAGGTAAATGCCTATGCCAATAAATTCTCTCCTGCCCATCTTTATAAGTCATTATTCCAATACAAAATTCTGCATATATACTCCTAAATCTGTTTCTTGGTTCCTACCAGGACATATCAGCCAAGTGAGTACAAGAATTGCTCAGTTTACTACCTAAAGACAGTTTCAAGACCAGAGAACAGGAATAAAGACTTGGTAGTCTTACTTAGGTGAGGGGTTGAGTCGCTTTTTGAGGAGGTTCATGCAGCTAGAATTTGTAGACAGAATATGAGAGAGGGAGAGAGAGAGACAATTCAGAAATCCTCATAGGAGTGTCCTTGTGCCTTTGGCTGAGTTTTATGGAAACTACAAACCCAGAAATCCCGAGTTTGATAGAAACTACAAACCCAAAAATCCAAGAAGTTGAACCAGTCCCAAGCAGAAGAAACAAAGACATATGATAGTCAAATTGCTGAAGACTAGTGATGAAAACATTAAAAGCAGCAAGAAAAAAAGAGACACATTACATGCAAACCTGCACATTATATACTAATCAAGCAGTATCCTCCTATACTCCATGCACTATTTCATTTTCTGCAGTTTGAATGATGTTGATCAGATTTCCTGCTTGGATCTTCTGCACATCATTACACGAAACAACCTAGGTTTGTGCTAAATGAATTCATCTGTTCTTAGCAATTAATAAAGCTAAAATATGTCCTGTAGACAAGGAAATGCATTTGCCCATACATCAGTCAATGCCTTTAGTTGAATCTTAAGTTGATCATAAATATAGTTTTCACCCTATAACATGTATGTCACAGTCTATTAACTGTGCACAGTCTGCATTATTTTATATAATCCTCACAATAAACTTAGTGGGATATATATTAGTATTTCCACCTTGAAAGTGAGTAATCTGAGTGGAAGAGTTAAAGGAATTTCAGAACTACCCCTTGAGTTAAAAAAAAGATGCTTTTCTGAATGTCTTTGTGTGTGTGTGTGTGTGTGTGTGTGTATGTGTGTGTTTGTGTGTGTGTGTGTGTGTGTTGTCTTATTCACATTGTTATATTGCTATCTGAGTAACTAAGTGCTGCCTGTAAGACCAACTTTCACCGGAATAAAGACGTCACATGTTCCAAAGTTCTATTAAAGATACTTGAAGGGCAAGAAGAGAGTCCATCTTAGTAAAAACACTCAAGACTTCACTCCTGCTCACATCCTTGAACCTGGATGCCTCCTGTTTCTTGTGTTTAGAGTTAAGAAAATCATGTGGAAAAAACTCTATTATTTATTGTGTAGTTACCATGACCAAGCCCCATACTAGGCCTCTTAAATTAGATGTTTCATTTAATTTTCACAACTTAGAGATGAGTACAGTGATCACATTTTGCAGATGAAGAAATGAATCTCAGAGAGATTAAATGACTTGACCAAGATGACAAAGCTAGCTAATGACAATCAGCCATTTGAACCTAGGTGCCTAATGGAAACCCTCGACAGAACCTATTAAATTTTATTTTCCTCAGGTTTCTACATCTGCATTGGACATTTCTTGCCACTGAGTTGTACAAATCTATCCTTGGTTTGTCTTCTACATCTGGGATGGCCTCATGTCCTGGTTCCAAGAAATGCCTTTATTTTGTTTATGTCAATTGTCCTGGTATTCCATCTGGTTAGCCCCTCTTTCTTTCTCTAAACAGACTCACGGGAGGCCCTGGGTGGCTCAGTCTTTAAGGGTCCAACTTCAGCTCACGTCATGATCTCACAGTCCGTGGGTTTGAGCCCTGCGTCAGGCTGTGTTTTGACAGAGTTGCCTGCTTGGGATTCTCTCTCTCCCTCTCTCTCTGCCCCTCCCCCTCCAAAATAAATACACAAAAACTTTTTAAAAAGTTTAAAAAAGGGACTCACGTTAAGGAATACATTATATGGGCACTTTACAATAAATTATATTAATCTCACCTGTGATTATGAGCCAGTTCCGAGTCTGCGGTCCAGGGCTGCTCAGGGCCTTTGTAACTTCTATGACATTACCGGTGTGGAAATATCTCATTTCTCACATCTACTTCAAGGAAAAAATGTTAGAAGAAAAATAAAAGCGGAAAGAAAACAAAACCTAGAACGGATACTATATGACTAAAAACTTTGGCATTCAGAAGCTTGAGTTTAATGACAGTGAAGGTAGAGTATTATTGACATTATCTGAAACATATTTCAGAAGTGTTCTCAAGGGTCCACCTGTCAATCAGGTCTTTATTAAAAATTACCTTAAATATCATTACCTGAAAAATAGTTAGAATTGCTTGAAATTGAAATACATAGATTCATCAGACGTAAAGGGAAGACTTTTCTGAAACTGTGTTGTGAATAAAATATAAACAGCTACATCGAGTTATAACAACCAATTAACAGAAAATATTCTGGAGTCACGATTATATACTCCTATTGGTGCGATATAACAATTTCTCTCAAAATATGGTGTTTTCGTTTCTCAAGAGCACTTAATTGATGGTTTTGAATTGCAGTGATTTGTTAAGACTGTTATTTGCCAGTGGCCCACAGTCATATCCGTGATGCCTAGGGAACAGACAGGAACCGACACTGGGAATAAAGTAAGCCGGATAGCTGCTTATTTTACGTACAATTACAGGTACTGAAATTCATTACAAATTTTACGGAGCAGCTAAAAAAATGTAATAAGAGTCAAGAGAATGTAAGTATTTAGAAATGATACATGCTGCAAAGAGGCCTTTAAGAACGTGACTTCCTGAGGAATCCTCATTTGACAAATTGCCCGGCACGTGGAGCTGAAAAAGCCTTAAGTTCAGAAAGCCGAGTAAGTGCCACAGAATTGAATCAAACTTCTGGAATTTTCTCTCTGCCTGCTCTGCTGAGTGTTTTTCCTGGGTGTAAAAGTAAAAGGTCCTGGTATTTTCTTTTTAATTGCTATACTTCCACAGTCCTAGGAATTTGGGAATCAATTTGGGACTAAGAATCATGCCAGGAAGATAAATTACATTCATATGTCAGATATCGCCTCACAATGCTATCTAGCTCAGCAGGCTATAATGAGCCCCCACTCACCAGGCCAAGCTCCAGCCAAAAAAATAAATAAATATATAAATAAAAGAACACCTACTGTTTCTCCATCAAGGGCAACTCTCTCAGAGGGCAAACAAAAGCAACAGAGGGAGGCCAACCGGATCCATGCACTACGTCGGGTTGCTATGCAACCCTCTGTGCACGTTGGGCAGCAACAGATGGACGTTTTGAATAGAATTAATGCCCCTCTGACCCATGTTTTAAATAGTGCCCAAACCTACTGCCTGATGAATTCTATTAACTATAGGCATACTTACACATATAAAATATAGCATCATAAGTGACATTGTTATTACCCTCCTTACTAACATAAAGTCATAAATCTATTGGCAAAATTTGAGACCGATAATATTCAATGAGATATTTCTATTTTTTTCTCCTTTTCTTGATAAATGAATCACTGATGTCTCATAACCTTGGGCTACATATTTCCTTATAGTGTTGCTCTGATTCGATATGCAAACCTGCAATGCCTACTCTGAGTTTCAGTTTCATTTTTACATGGAGTCCTGCTTCTTCCTCAGCCATTGTCACCTGTGAGCTCTGGGCATTGTGTTAGAGACCTCTTTTTATTGTAACTTTAAGAAAGAACATAACACGGAATAAATATTTTATACACCTTTGTGAGGACAATGTTGTAACCATGTTCCTGATTGAACAATCAATCTGAAGTCTATACCCAAAGCTGCAAAAGTTCTCTGTGCACCTGCCTTCTGCCCAGGCCAAATTTAAGCCACTTTTCATCACTTGTGGTAAGTAGATTTCAAAGGAATCAGTGTGCTCTCAAGGGTGACCCGGCTAAGATCCTCTCGTTAGGTCTCTTAAATTTTATATACCATGTGATTTTATAAGTTTGATATATACAGTGTAAGAACTCAAGAAGGAGGGGTATCAGTTCTTTAAAAAAAAACTAGCAGTATAGCATGTAATATTGACAGGAAGCAGCTTTAAAATTTTAATGAAGACTCTCTATAGTAGCTTATCTTCATAAAGTGGTGTAGAAAAAGAGCACTGGGCTAGTGGAAGGAACCTAGTGAGGATCTTGATCCTATCCCTGCACCTCAAGAGCCTTACGATCTTAAAAAAAAGTTTTGCTACCTTTCTTGATGCCAATTTCCTCACCTGTAACCTGAAGAGGTTTTGGCTAGATATTCCTTTAAAGTTTCCTTTAACTATTAGGAGAATTTCCGTTCTCTTGAATAGATAAAGACGCAGTTAAAGGCGAGATGAACAGCAATTACACTCCTAGCTGAGCATGGGGACAATCATTTTCAAAGCCCAATATTCACAAGTAATTATAAAATTCTTCTCTTGAGGAAGAAGCTGAAAAGCCCTTAGACTCCAGACAGAGAATATTCTGGGGTCTCTGTCTTGGTTTTGTGCTTTCATTCCTTTCATTCCTTGCAGGTGCTTATATCCAGGGGAAAAGAGGTGCTCGGGCAGCTTCCAAAGCAGTGCTGCTTCTCTGTCAGGCCTCCCGCTGGAACCCAGTGTGCCTTTGTTTTGGAAATATGAGCTTGGTGTTCCGCCACTGCGTGCTCAGTCTCGCAGTCCCCTCGCTGAGAGCCATCACTTATCTGTGCGTGCATATATATATGCATGCTTACGTACGTTCCTATGGAGAAATATTTGCTTGGTTGTGTTTGCTCATTCTCCCACCTCCCTTGAAGGCCCCAGGGCTGGGAAATGTGGCATCTTGGATTATGTTGTCATCTCCGGCCAAGATTTAGTGTTAATGACCTTACGGGCTCTGACCCCTTGGATACCAACTGACGTAATCACACGAAAGCAATCTAGTCCAGGAACCAACTGGTCCCCATCTCTGTAGTTCCATACACTTTCTGATGAAACAAGGGATTTGATTTAGTCCTACATTTATTCTGGTATTTATTATATTGTATTTCATTGAATTCTCAAGTTGCATGTTTTTTTTTTTTAATTACAGCTCCCTCGTTATTGTTTTATTATATAAATAAACGTTTGACCTTTGTAATATTTTATATCATAAACTTTTTGTCTATTAGATATTCACATTTTAAAGATCTAAAATATAAAAAGTTTATAAATACATAAATATATTTTATATTTATAAATATAAGTTTATATATAACATATATAAGTTTATATATAAGTTTAATATTTTAAATATATTTTAATTTTATATTATATATATATATTTGTACATATTTCCAAAAATGAACTTAGTTTAGAGACTACTACATGCCCAGTAAGTTGTAGATATGGCAAACCAGAGCCATCAGGAATAAATGAGTACTGACAGATAACATATATTTGAATGTTGTACCCCATGCGTGCTTTTGTTTAAGTTCACAATGAGGAGAACCCCACAACTCGGTCTTCTTCATTGTATAAGTTGGGATTCGAGGAATGATGCCCAGGAGTGATAAAGAGGGACAGCTGAAAAAGCATTTTTATGCACAGTTTATGTCACAGTGTTGAGTATATATCTTTAAGATGGAGTAATTACTAATTCATAACTTCTTAGAGCTATAAAGGCCTTTAAGATTTTTCTAGGCCAATTACTTTCCTTTTCCAAGTGAGAAAATTGAATCTGGAGTATGTAGATTTAGGTTTAGAGTGATTTTGTAGTAGGTAGTTTAGCCGAGGTTTTTTCTGGACTCAAATAATGTACTAGGGTGTTCCCAAAGTAGCTAATTTCCTTTTTTTTGTTTTCCTTCTGGGAAAATATCATTTAAAAACATACATAAGAAAATAACTTTGCTCTAAAAACAAGTAATATTATGTTTAAATTTCTGTTATGTTAAACTTCTGTAAATTTCCCTCAGCTATTGCTTCAAATATACAAATTTGTGGCTAGAATACCACTTCAAGAATAAGATTCATAAGTAAAATCATCAACGAAGAATTAAATTTCCCTTTGGACTAACTTGTTTCATTCTTATTGAATCTGTAACATTTAAAAACTAGTGTGAAATGTTTCTCAAATCCATGGAACTACTGAATTTTCATCTCATAATTTGCATATCCATTTGATTTGTAGACAGTTCTACTTGCTTGAGCCTCTGGGTAAATGCAGTAAATTTTCAGGTTGGTTCTTACGTCTAGAGATTTGCATTGGAACATCATATAAGGTATGAATCAAAATATATATACCTTCATGGCTTGTAATGGACCTTGTTGGTAATTTGGTAGAGCTGTGACTTGTCTGTGAGGCCAGCCACTTTACTTCTGATGCAAGAAGTAAAAGGAGTAAGTCCAAATTTCAGCAGTGGGGCTCTCCAGACTTCCTCCAGGACTTTCTGTGCTCTTCAGGGCATATCGTAAGTACTCAGATCCCCCCTCAAGACTCGTGATACTGTTTTGAATCAACCTATTTGTTGCATTTGCATGATTTAGTTTCTCATTCTAATTCCTAGCATAAGTAGGATATTTAGTAGAACTTAGTATAAATATTACCTTATGCTTTATCTGGGAGAAGTGTTTCAATATGTATATGGATCGAAATAGGGAGAAATTCTGTATGATCAAGCTCCTTATTGTTCTTTAAACCCATGCTAGATGAGGGAACATAACTTCCAAACGAACTACTTACATCTAAGGTACAAGAATGTTTATCTAAAATAATTTTAAACCAATTGAAATGTCAGAACTTCAAAACATTTTCATTTAAAACAAGTCTTTCTCCGAAAGACGTTTCAAACCAGGCACCCATTATAGGTGTGTTACATCTCCGATCTTGTCCAGAGAGAGAAACTGGATTTAATGGAAATTTAATTTTTTTTTTCTACGACTGGTTGGTTCCATCTGGCTTAACCTCATGTCTGACTTACTACTGGAGAAATCCTGAGCTGTTGGAGAGTGGCAGCTTCTTTTCCGGGACCAGTCATCACAGGAGCTGTGTTAGATACCAGTTTATGGGTGCTGCTAACAACCAACCAGGCTCCCAATTCAACGCAGAGCTTTCCTGTTCTTTAACCAGCCGAGAAGTACAAATACGTTTGGAAATTATCTGAAATGATCTATTCTGTGTTGTTTAAAGTCATACAAACTTTAGTATATACAACTCAGTGATTCTCAAAGTGTGGAGCCTGGGCCAGTACTATGTGGGAACTTATTAGAAGTGCAAATTTTCAAATTTTCAGGGCCTACCCCCGTTGAATCGGAAACTACAGGTAGAGCCCTGGCAATCTGTGTTTAAATTAATTCTCCAGAGGCACCTGGGTGGCTCAGTGGGTTAAGAAGGCCGACTCTTGATTTCAGGCCAGGTCATGATCTCATGGTTTATGAGGTCAAGCCCCTGTCTGGCTCCACCCTGACAGTGTGGAGTCTGCTTGGGATTCTCTCTCTCCATCTCTCTGCCCCTCCCCCACTCTCGCTCTCAAAATTAATTAATTAATTCTCCAGATGTTTCTGATGCATCCTAATTAACACTAGTGATCAAATTCCACTACACTTCATTCGTCCCATTTTTTTTTTTGATTAAGCAAAATGAGGTGGGAGACACAGAAAAGTTAATTTTACAAAGATGGCTGTACCAGTCAGCACAGAAGAATGTCTTGAGTGTGGAGTGTCATGGCCACAAATAATATTAAATTAGGGAAAACATAGAATATAGGAGCTTTTAGACTCAACACGCCAGAATGGCAGGCATGAAAACAGGAAGCCCCAACCAGACCGCAATGCTATCATCCTTCTCTGCCTCTCTAGGCTCCTTTACCCCGCCCAGCAGCATGGAGTTAGTTCTCCCACCACCAATTGGCTTTCCTCATGCCTGGGGAGGCCACATAGGAGGTTTTATGATTGGCAGAGCTGGGTCACATGCTCACACTAAACCCATGACTGCCTGGGGTCTTTCCTGGCAGTCAAATTAGGGAACAAGAAGAGGAAGAAGCCAGATTAGAAACACAGGCATAACCGCTGAGAAAAATAAGTGTATTTTCTGAAATTATTTTTTGCTTTGGAAAATCGTTCCTTCTAGGAAGGTTCAATTCTCTCAGGCTGAGAACTATTTAGACACCAATTTTTTAAATGTTTAACACTAATATTTACGCTATTTATTAATGTACTAATTATTAATACACTAATATTTAACACTAATATATGGACTACAGTTGTGTTTCATGGATTTTGTCTCCAAGCAAAGGAGGAAAGTAATGCCAAAGTAGAGGACAGGATGGGTTTAATAACAGCCAGTGCCTTTGTCTGAGTCAATTGCTATATTTTACTCTTGAAAAAAAGCTACAGTTAAGTACCCACATTTGCCCACACGGCTGTTCAAGGAGTTGTAGTACTTGGCTAAAAGCTACAAGGATAATTTGATTAATTTCCTTATTAGTGAAACATTTATTAAACACCTACTGTGTGCCAAGTATTGTGATAAAAAACATACAGTCCTTCTCACAATGAATCCTCATTCCAACATGTGAAATAGTCATAGAAATAAGTTGTGAGACGAAGATATTGAGGAGATTGCCAAACGCTCTTAAGGAATCACTAATTGGTTTTTAGGAGTAGTCTTATTTTCTGCAGGCTTTTTTTTCCTCCTGACAGTAGTTGGATTTGGAGAGGAGTAAATACATAACAAGCAGGCACTAAACTTGCCAATTAATATACACACCTGGTGATGCCCATTTATCCATGCTCCCCGACCCCAAAGAGGAAAAGAAAAGGTAATAACGTTTTTACATCCTTAGCTCATTTTGCATGACAATATTACTGCATATCGGCAGTCAGAGCAATTGTGAACAGAAGTTTTAAAAATCCTTTCAACATATCTCTTCTCCATAGGGCCACAATTAATTGACACTTTGCATGCTTATCACCAAACCTCACAAAAAGTGTAACAGCTCTGGTCTTTAATATAAGAAAACTGCAACTCAGAAAGACTCTTTAATGTATGTAGTAGACCATAAACTCCATGTGGCGTGTATGGTAGTCTATAAGCTCCATGACAACAGGAGCTGTGCTTGGCATTCATTGTGTCCCCCACCTAGCAAGGTGCCTGGCACACAGTAGGTTAGCAAAAATGTTGATTGAATGAATGAATTAAATAACGGATGGGTGGATGTGAAGGAATTGGAACTGGACCAAACGCTGTATGACTCTGTCATGAGCGCGCTACAAAGGCGTGCACACAAGTTGTGTCTTTCCACAGTGTCAGTCATAAAACAAAGTGAATCGCAGTTGTAAAGCAGGTTCAGGACTCCAAACTCAATGACATCGCACCATGTGATCCCATTTGGCTTCTTACACAGCACACAGAGCAGGACATAAGACGAGCCACACAACAAACAAGAGAACAGAAGGGTGTAGGAAGTTAAGGATCCAAACGTGAAGGCAGTCTGTGGGCGTGTAGTTGAGATGAAGCCTCAGTCCAGTCTGGGTCAGCTCTTACCGCTTGTTATGTCAAAGCAGTGAAGGTTCTCAGTTCTGTTCCTACATCAATCAGGCAGATTGCCTTTTTTTTTTTTAATTTTTGAGACAGAGAGAGACAGAGCATGAACGGGGGAGGGGCAGAGAGAGAGGGAGACACAGAATCGGAAACAGGCTCCAGGCTCTGAGCCATCAGCCCAGAGCCCGACGCAGGGCTCGAACTCACAGATCGTGAGATCGTGACCTGAGTCGAAGTTGGACGCTTAACCGACTGAGCCACCCAGGCGCCCCCAGATTGCCTGTTTTAAGTGAACACACATAGAGAGGTCACGTCTGAAGAGTCTGACAGTTTGCTGCAACAAAAATCCTCCCCTTTTTAAAGGGGTTTAATCACCTGGGCCCCTTCAGACTGCCTCTGGTTCTGCACGTTACCAGGTTTGGGTGCTAGCTGATGCTGGTCCCAGGGAGATTTTGTAGTTACAGTACTTCTAACTGCTTACGTCGTTGCTTGACACAGGACCCTGCTTGACATGAGAGACTCCATTTTGCTCTCTACAGACTCTAAAACCCAATGTTACTCATCTCATGCTATATTTCATGGCTTTTTGACATCTATAAAAGAAAGTCTACAAAGTGTGGCAATGAAAGCCTTACATGACCTTGTACCAGTCTTTGTACCTTTCCAGTATTGCCTTTTAAGAATTTCATTATATCAATGAAGTACTATTTGACCTAGGCCAAGATATTCAAATCTGCTGAACGTGCCATGCTCATTCTTTTTCCTTTAATTTAAACTTCAGTCGCATCTGAAATGTGTTCCCTTGTCCTCATCTACTACCAGTATTGCTCAACTGGATGTAGTCCTGCCAATTAGGGAGTTATCTGGAAGGATGTGGGGACATTTTTAGTTCTTACACATGATTAGCGGCCTCTATTAACATATAATAAGGAGTCCAGGGATGCGAAATGTCTTGCAATGCATGGGAGCATCCTGCATGGTGAAGAATTATCCCAAATGCCAAACGGCAATAATCTAAATGCCAATGCCAATGACACTAAGAAACAGTGTGTATCAAATTCACTCTAGAGTCAGTATTATGTACTTATGATTTGGTCCTTAGAGTTACCCTGTTTTTAATCCCATCTATGTCACTTAATAGTTCTATTATTTTGAGTCATGCAATGTCTTGCAACTTTAGTTTCCTCAACTGCAAAATGGGTTTAGTAATGCTTTTCAGCAATGAGATAAGGAGTAGAGATGAGAAATACAAGATGCTAGCATGCAGGTGATTTTTAATAGGTGGTTACTATTCTTAACAGCTCTCTAGAATCTAACATCAAGCCTCTTCCTCCCTGCTATCCAAGCTGAGAATATTCTTTCCTTCCTCTTAACCACTGTATTTTAGTCAAGGACCTTTTAGTTACAAAAAAAGAGAGACTTTTTCAAGTCATCTCAGGAGAGCAAGAAGAAGATTATTGAGAAGATACTGTATTAGTTAGGACCATATGCTATAAGTGACAGGAAACTCAAGTAAAACTGACTTAGTACAAAAATATATCAGTTCAGATACTTTATAGCATACTACAAATTCCACGTGGATAGTTAAGCTCTGTGGGAGAAGAGCTTGTTCAGTTTATTCATAGTTGGCTTTATTCTCATTCTCCAGATGGCTGTCTTTTGGCAAATTCAGACTTTCCTCTATGTGATCACAATGGGTGCTGCAGTTAACAGAGCTCATATCCTTCCACTAGCCAGTTCTGGAGAAGAGAATAAGAGCTTCTAGCAGATCCCAGGGAGGAAATAACTTCTGTCTCTCGGAAACCCCTTGCAACTCATAGGCTTTGGGAAGGTTTATGCATTCTAAACCAATCATAAGGTAGGGGTTGGAAGTATTGGGGGGGAAATAATTATTTGCTTAAGCCAGTTAGAACTCAGCCCTGAAATTGAGTGGCAACTCAACCTTCTCCTTTCCCCACAAAACAAATGAGAATGGGAAGGAATGTTTTCCCAAGAGATAGAATTGCTAGCAAGGGAGAGAAGGAAGTGGGATGCTGTGGTACAAAATATGACCACTAGAGTAATAGGGGCTGTAGCTTAGATTTTTTTCAAGACCAGAATAAGTAGGCAGGCAACTGTAAAAATCACTTTAATAGGGTAATACCATAATATGTGCTGAGCCCTGCTTTTTCAGCTCTGAGGCTGTGTAACTAGGAACAAAATGGCCACCAACCACACCCTATGGGAGCTTGTCTTCAGATGGTGGAAACAGTAAAACAAAAAGACAGTTAATACTTAGAGGCCCCCTCCCTAAGAATAGTTTACTTGTATGTAAGTCTGTTTATTTAGAATTTTGAAGAGAATAAAATCAACCAGCATCAACTTGTGTCAATGGTGGGCAGAACTACTATGTTTTTGCTTTTGTATGTAAGCTTTTTGGAATTACAAAAGGCTTAGGATTTTTGTTTTGTTATTTGTTTGTTTGGTTTTGCAAATGTAATGTTTCAAATTGTGGAGAAAGTGCTTTGCTAGGAGCACATGGTGCCTTAGCAATGCTAAAAAATAATGGTACTAGAGAGTAGATTGAACACCAAAACTACATCTTAATCCAAATTCAGGAAATTAAGAGCCTCCACTTGAGACTGGTGGATGGAATGCTGTTCTTAGAAATGAACAGTTTTGTGAAAACAGGGAGGGTGAAGATCTGGGGGAGTTTACTTGCCACACTAGAATTCTTATATTAGCCATTATTTTCAAGAACTCTATCACCATTTAGGCAAACAAGGGAACTCATATTGAACATTTTGGGTGTCTATCTTTTATCTCTTCAAGTAGATCATATTCTCTTTTCATTTCATCTTGTACACCCAGTTACCACACAGGTGATAGTATACTTAATAATTCTTAGTCATTGGGTTAAATAAATCAAAATAGAAGGATAAAGGTGGAGTACATTTTAGTAGCAGAAATAATATTTGTCATCAATCCTCAAACTCTATATTGTCTCTTTGTCCTCCTGGAAAACAAATTAAGGCTTAAGAGTGTTACAGATTCTAACCATTTGGGAGGAATTGAATAGGAAATAATTAATCAAGTAATAAAGACTAGTAATAGAAGTTTATTCTCAAATAAACTATGCTAATAAACAGTGAGGTTTTGCTGCTTTTAAGGAATTCATTTGTCGGAAGACAAAAAAACCCATACTATGGTCAGGGACATTGAGCCAAAGGCTCTCAATAATAAGCCAAAGTCTCTCATGAAGGGGCCTCTGGTGGTAAGTAAAATACAGACCAGGTTGTGAACATTTTTCTTACCAAGCAGGAGTATCAGATCAATATTAAGGGATTCTTTTTTTTTTTTTAATTTTTTAATGACTATTTTAGAGAGAGAGAGAGAGAGAATAAGTGGGGGAGGGACAGAGAGAGAGGGAGACAGAATTCAAAGCAGGCTCCAGGCTCTGAGCTGTCAGCACAGAGCCCAATGCAGGGCTTGAACCCATGAACCATGAGATCATGACCGGAGCCAAAGTCAGACACTGAACCAACTGAGCCACCCAGGTGCCCCAATATTCAGGGCTTTTTAAATAGGAGACTATGGGTGTCTTTATGGAAGCTATAAATTCTCAACCCTTCTCTCTGCCCAGGCAATAAAAGGTAAATGTCTGTAAATTTCTGGTGAAATAGTCAACAATTTTCCCCAAACTTGTAAAGAGATCTGTAACCTGAAAAAAAAAAAAAAATCAGACCTACTGTTCTATTGTTATCAGAAAAAAAAAAAAGAAAGAAAAAGAAAACATTATCAATGGAAACAAAGCCTTTGTTATGCTGTGGTAAGATAGGTCCTATTGTACCTTGCTGTTGTTGCCCATTTGGCATGTGTATCTAGTGAAGAGGTGTGAGTACAGGTGTGTCCAAATGTAAATTTATCTTCCCTATTTCAACCAACAGCACTCACATCTTTCTAGTCAATCAGGTATAACTCCACAGATTCATCATTCTTCTATCATCTCTTCTCTTCATATGCCACATCCAGCTCTTTAGCAAATTCTGTTCCATTTAACTTCAACACATACCCGGGATTCAACCATGGCTCATCATTTCCACTACCACCACCATGGCTTGAGCCACCATTATATCCCACCGGGTTTTTGCAATAGTTTCCCAATCGGTCTCCCTGCTTCTGCTTCTGTGCCCTTCACTCTACTCCCAACACCATCAGAGACCTCCCATCAGATTCAAGTCAGATTATTCCCCTCCTGTGTTCAATACATTCCCACCCCTTCCTATTTTACTCAAAGTGTGCTCTCTCATCTGCAAGGTCCTACATGACATGGCTTTACGTTACCTTTCTGAACTCATCTCCTGTTATTCTTGTGAGAGAGTGAAATCACGTGCTTCTGGCTTCATTCGTGTTCTTATTATTCCATAAATGCAGCAAGTTTACTCCTGCCTCAGGGACTTTGTTCTTGTTGTTCTTTTTTTTTTTTTTTTTCTGGAATACTCTTTGACCAGCTACCCATACAATTTGTTCTCTCCTTCAGGTTTGTTTGTTCGTTTTTAAAGTCACTTCCTCTGAGAAGCCTTCTCTGGCTTAGCCACCCTGTTAAAAATCTCAACCTCAACTACTTCACCTGCTTCATTTTTCCAATTTGAAATGTAATATGTATTTACTCACTTTGTTTATTGTCTTCCCCAATAGAATTCATATGTTATAAAGACAGATTTTGGTCTGTTTACACTCATTGCTGTATGCCCAGTGTCTCCAATAGTCCGTGGTCCACAAGCAGACACTCAATATACATTTGTGGCGCATGCGGGAACTGCATAGCTGGGTTACCCCATATTTGTCATTTAGCTTTCAAGTGCCATAACTTGCAAGAAAGAAGGGCATCCTACTCTCCTTATTGGTTCTAGATCCTAAATGTACAATGTTTATGTTCCATATGAAGTAAAATATGTATATTTTAATTGAGACAAAGAGGACATTGAGTAACTTCAAATATATAAAGAGCTTTGGCTTCAGATCTGCATTCAGTTCCTGCTTCTGCTTTTTACATGTTGTAAAATGTGGCCAATACCTTCCCTTTCATGATTCTTGTGAGGATGCAAAGAGCTGGCATCTATTAGGTGTTCAAAAAATGGTCTGACTTCTCACTAAGGTGAGAGAAGATAGCTAAGATGCAAGAAAATTAACAGTAGAGACACCACAATTTTTATGACTAACTAAAAATGTGTATGTCTTAAAGCCACACACAGGGTAGTAGTTCATATTTTTTATGCTAAATAGTGAAAGCTTGCTGTTGTTTAGTGACCTTGGTAGTTTCATACTACTTTGGTTAATTTAAGTGTTTTTGTTCTTCTTGTCACACACTAATTTTTTCAAATAATCTAAGGCTAGTTTCTACATCAAGCTTTATTTATCATTTTATAATTCAATGACTTTTGACTCGAGCAACTTCGTTGATGGTGTCAAGAAATGAGCTACATCACTAGAATTCTATTCTGGCCAAATTATTCCATTTTCATTAAATTGTATAAATATATATTTCCCTAAGAGATATGATCAGGTGTAGTATTCTTATTTGCATTGACTTGATCAGCATATTGGCATCTTTTGCCTGAAAAGTGTTCTTGAGAAATATTTGATGACTCTTTATTGGAATTGTCTTCAATAGGTGGTGAAAATACCAGATTCAGCAAATTTTGTTTCTCTATTTTAGGTTAACAAAGGCAAAGGACACGTAATTATTTGAGCTTTTAATTATTTTTGTCCCATAGCAGAAAAGACAATAACAGTTTGGACTGTTTAAGCAACTTTGTTAAGTAAGTGAATACATAATGGGCATCAAACATACATTAATCTTATTTTCATTTGTGACAGTCCTTCAGTGGCCCAGGGCAGGGATATTCCAACACCGGAAAAGCTGTGAAATATACTGAGAGCATGTTGTGCTCCTAATGATAAGATTATCCTTTTCTGCTATCACCTAGGGCCAAACATCGGGAAATTAAGTGAGTTACTCATGGCAAGCCCACATTGCTTCTGTCAAATTTATTTTTTTCTCTTATTAGTGAACTTTTTTCTTTCCTGTACTCCAAGTCCCGAAGCTGCCTCCCTGGAGAATATAGTTCTGATAAAGGAATGAAAGCACCCAAGTATTGGAGGGTTGCCATGTTACCTCTTCTTAAGATATTTGTATTGAAAAATAGGTCTGTGAGAAGAGATTAGTTATCAGATAAATAATCAACTAGCAATAGTATAAATGTAGAGTGTTGGGGGCCAGCTTTGTATCTCAAATCACTTCAGATAGACATGCATCTACCCAAAAATCTAGTTATACATACTGTCTTATCTTTCTCTTTTATAATATATCTGGTGACTTATTTAGGAAAGTCTTTTTAATATATTCTTCAGTACATTTTTGTATTCATTTGGTTCCTTTACCATACATAAACTCCTCATATGTATGTATCTTCCCCTAAGATCAACAATAGAATTCTGCAGAGTTGGATACATGTCCAATACCTGCTCAATACATGTATGGAAAATTAAATTGAGTAAGCATTGACTGCCCTCAACTGCCCTTGTTCCCCAGCCAGCAGATTTGGACCAATTAGCCAGTTTTTCAATGTAATTGTGTAATGGATACAACTAATATTTGGGGTGTTCAGTTAATCACACAATCATTTACTCATTTACACATCCATTCATTTAATTACTGTTTACTGTGTTCCTACCACATGTAAGGTGATGGAAATATAGAGGCAAATTGGATTGACTTCCTGGTCACAAGGAGTTTACAGTAGCAGTGACTCCACACAGAATGGTGATCCATAGGTTTGGCCAAATGTTAATTTCCAAGTCATTGAAGAATAGTTTGATATTTAAATATGTGGAAACAGTATGTTGAACCTCACTTGTGCCAAGAAAAGGAGGGCATTATGAGTGCCAAACAGGAACCATGAAATACCCCACACAACTATTTCTTTCCTAAAATTCATGTAGATAAAAACATTTGATTTCATTCATTCATCTATTTCATTCATTCATTCATTCATTCATTCATCAAGGAAAGGAAAAGCAATTATCAAACAATTTATTATGTTCTGGGCATTGGGACATCTGGGTGGCTCAGTCAGTTGAGCATCTGACTTTAGCTCAGGTCACGATCTCATGGTTCACGAGTTTGAGGCCCGTGTCGGGCTCTATGCTGACAGCTCAGATCCTGGAGCCTGCTTCCGATTCTGTGTCTCCCTCTTCCTCTGCACCTCCCCTGCTCGTGCTCTGTCTCTGTCTCTCAAAATAAATAAATGCTAAAAAAATGTTTTAAAAATTTATTATGCTCTGGGCATTACTCTAAGTTTTGAGTATACAAAGATAGAAAAACAATATACAGTAGAAACAAAGGAAAATAAAAGGTATTTGAAATAATTAACCTTCATGCAATCAAATAACTATGAAATTTATCAAAATAAGGGCTTTTGCCTATTGTGGGATGGATACATTGCTTTAGTTCTCTTTCCTTAAGTAATGAAATGAAATATTAGGTAGAATTAAAATTTAGTTTGTTTTTTTCCTTCCTGCATGTGGGGCATCCTCTGTTACTGTGAACACAACGTCAGATAATGTAAAAGCTATTTCAGAATATATCTATGATAATGTCAAGTGTAGAATATAATTGTCATTTGAAACCCATTGTCTGTAAATAGTCAAACAAGAACCTCAACTGTTTTTGACTGATTAGAACAGTAATTTTAGCAAATTCAATGAAATTACCAAATAAGTTATCTATTTGAATGGTTCACTCAGAATAAATATTTCTACAATTTACATTTATTGTGTAGATACTAAAACTGCTCAGGTTCTCATTTAATTTATTGCCAGAGTTGAATTAAACACGCCATTAGGCCAAAAGCACATTTATGCAAAACTAATATTTCTTTAAACCTTACTTTTATCTTTCGTGTTATTTTTTCCCCCATACAAAAAGGCACAGAAATTATCATCGTGCAAAATCTAATTTTTGGCTTTCGGAATTCTGAGGACTTTCGATCTGCTATGTTGACATTGCATTGATATTATAATTTTCTTTTCGTTACATTTACAAAATAAAGGGAATTAGTCCTCTTATTAGTGTGTCTAACAACTTCTCTTAAGGACCCGACTTGCGTCTCATCTGTGTGGTTGCACTATAGCATATAGCCACCAAGATTGAATTTTTTTCATCATAGGGTTGAACCCTCCTAATTTGTCAAATCTGTTATTTGAACAAGTTGAATTGCCGGCTTTTATCTCAATTTCTTGACTGCTGTTTAAGAGGATTAGAGGCCTTGGTCAGCTCCACCAGGGTAGCTCACGGTAACAGGCGCCATTGCAGCTCAGATCCAAAAATCAATGAACTGAGTCTGATTGACTGAGTCTCAATTGCTCTGTGGAAAAGGCCTAATGCTGGTCTTCTCTACTTATGCAAACCAAGTCAGACAGAAACCAGCAGTGACCTCTTCCTTTTAAATTCAAGTATTAGAGAGGGAATAGAAAGAGAGAGAGAAATAATGACAAAATATGAAGAAACGAGAAGGTGAAGAGATGCCTTTTGTGCCCAAAGAAACAATGTGATCTCATCATTTTACTAAGGATTAAAGTTCTCTAATGGGATAGCCTTTTACTTTGAAAAAAACACTCAAAATGACCAGTTATCACCACCTCATTTTTTTACATTTGGTTTTAGTGAGCAAATTTATACATAGAAACCTCCCAAAGTTAACTTTCCATTTGAAATGTTTTCTTTCATTCTGGGGAAGTGACAAAGAAAAAATAGAGCCGACCAGAGTTCATTATGCCTGTATAGACCAGAATTAATTCAAATTAAGGAAAATAGACATTTTTCTCATTTTTTTATTCTATAGAAAATACTGTGACACAGATGCACTTATTCTGATGCAGCGAGATGTTCTTCCCTCTGTTTGCACTGTAATGGAGTAAAGGATATAATGATCATCATTCTCGTCTATGTGTTAGAGGTAAAGGGAAAGAGTTATCGGATTTCATTTTGAAGTTATTCATACAGGAGAGACAGTCACCTGTTTCGTTTAAAGAGGGAGTTCTCTTTCTTGAGTAAGCTTATTATTTAAAAGAAATGGGTCTAAGGAACTAGATCTGGTGTTAAAATAGTTCCATTAGAAGTTATGCAACTAAAGGTACTGTAGTCACTCAAGAAACAAAAGCAATTCCTTGAACTCTCAACCATTGGGCAATGTTTATGGAAAGAAGGGAGTCCCCAGAGAACAACAGCACTTCATATTATGGAATCAGAGTGATTTTCAGATTTTCAAATCATTTTTTCTTTTTGCAGCCCTCTAACTACAAAGATCATAAAACAGGATCCCAAAAAGTTATGGGACATCACCCAGGTCGCAAACCAACTGAAATTTTTAAGAGTAAGCAGCTTGATGAGGAGAATTTTAAAAGGCTTAAAAAGAGTAGAAAATTTAAATCAGTGATATTTTCATCTGATTTGGCTTTCATCTGATTAGGATCATCTTGTCAATAATTTTAATTTGGAGGTTATAATTCATTTTAATCCATGGCTTTTTAAAAAATAAGCACATATTTGTGAACCATCTTTGATGGAGTTTTAAGCAGGTGGCAACTGAGACAGAAACAGGACACAATTTCTAGTTATGATAGTTTGTTTTGTCTTTCAGTCTAGAACCTAACTTTTAATGAGTGGGATCGTTTCCTGGGGTGTGTAATTAGATGCCCCTCCTCCACGGTGTTCTTTTACCAAAGAACTGGTGCTATTTTAAAGGGGATGGTTCTTACGTTAAAAGAGGGCATAACACTGTCCCAAATCACTGTTCCTGAAAGTAAAATTTTCTGAAACTTCATTTGCCTTTTGTCACTATGATGGCGTTTTGCAGTAGAATAACTTGCTAACAAGTGAAATTTGGATTAAGTCAACATTGTCATTAAAACAAAGTCATCTGATATTACCGAGAACCATAAAACTGCTATTGAAACCTGAAGCTTCAGAGAAGGAAATCTTTATTGTAATAAAGGAATCAGCAACATTGTTTATAAGCATCATTTCCATGGCGAAAGATTAGTTCATTCAATAAGAATCTTGTAACATGGTGCCAGTGCGGGCGCAATAAACTTTATGGAATGGCTCATAAGATTAGACTAATTAAAGATAATCTAATTTGGACAATTTTATCTTCTGGAAAAGAAATGTGATGTCATTCTCTGGAAAGAGACAATGTTTAGTCTCCAGGGATGTGCAAAAAAAAAAAAAAAAAGAAAAGAAAGAAAAAAAAAGAAAGAAACAAAAAGAAAGAAAGAAAAAAAGAAAAGAAAGGAGAAAAGAAAAAAGAAAAAAAAACCCTCACAAGATATGTGCAATAATAAGAATTAGGGTTGATCCAAAGACAGTCTTAGATCTACCCATTGCCTCTCAAAAGATCCACCACATAGACTGTTAAGCCCCATAATTATCTCCCCTATTTGTGACAAGCGTGAGCTAATCAGTCTCTGAGGGAGTTTTCCAGCAGATTCTGAGGAGAGTGTGTGTGCTTCACAGTGCTCATCAAGCTATTTTGTACTCAGAACCGCAAAGAGCTGACCAAAGTTCATTATCCTCATCTAGACCAGAATTAATTCAAATTAAGAAAAATAGACATTTTTTAAATGTCGAGTGCTTATGATTTAGAACAAAGCGTCTTCACTATTTTTATAACAGCAGCATAGGTTCTAGCTGCCTATAATCCCATATTAAAAGATTAGAAAAAACATCTGAAGAAATCAGAGAGTGTCTAATTGAGGTTCTTCCCTTTAATCCTGCAAGCTGACTCCCTCTTGGATATCAAGATCTGTCAGTGGCGAGCCAGGGGAATTCTGTAAGGAAAAAGCAACCACGAGGAATATAACGTATTCTTTCCCACTAAAAAAATAAAAAAGGAAAAACACAGTTGGTGATATGAAAACAGAAATAACACAAAATTAAGGGAACCCCCCAAAATGGATTTGTAAATACAGCTAGTAAATAGTGAAGAAATAAGGTTGACATTACTCGTTTATGTTTAAAACATTGCACAATATAAAGCACACAAATAAATGAAAAAAAATTCTCGGGAGAGGAGTAAATAATAGAGAGTAACAATAAAAATTGAATCCACACTCTCACTAGAAAACAATAAACTTTTTATTTAATAAATATCTTTTGCTCGGGTATTGATTGCTAGAGTATTCATGATGATTGTCTTTGTATAATTATATTTATTCATCTTGCCTGAGAATTATATGTTAATGAGGACTTCAGATCAACACCAAGAAATATTACTGTGAGATAAAGTTTTTCCATGTAGCTATTACATAATCGTGCACAATACAATTTAGAACATTCACTTGTTGATAATTAATATTTCATGCTTATTTACTAAAGGACAGAAAAATTAGGCTATAGTTAATGAACAGTAAGTTAAATTAGCATAAGGAAAAACGAAAGGGCTTATTTTGTTTTATGAAACACAAAATCTTTTATAACATAATAAAAAAGAAAACAGTAATCAAGAAGAAAAAAGGGAAAGAAAATAGTGTCCTAAACATTTTAAAATAGCATCACATTTTAATCATAAAGTAGAATCTTTGCTTTCCTCGCTAATTTCTTAGAAATTGATATAAAATGTAAATTATGCAAAGATTACATCTAATAAAATATATATTTATAAGTACATGTGTATGATAAACATATTTCTCCTCAGCCTATTATGCATTAATACTTTAGAAGGGTTAATTTGCTGCATTATGGGAAAGTTTTCTTTTATTTCCATCATAAACCAGCTTGCATATAGAAAAATCATTTAAAATATTTTAGTAGGCAATTTAATATTTTATTAACAATCTTTTTGTAAAAGATGCCTCTTTTGTAGTAAACTGGATTTTGAAGGACGACAAAAGTCATTAGGAATCATTCCATAATCCAGAGAATCTGGAAACCTGAGCATAAATAGAGAAGTTAAAACAATCGAATACTTTTTTCTTTTCAATTGCAAATGAAAAGCAGTTTGTCGAATAATATCTTTTGATCTGTACTCTCTAAAAAGAGGTCCACACCTCTTCAGAAAACACCACGCCACAATGTGCGTAGATTCGTGACATTTAAGCAGTACCAGCATAAATTTGCGTTAATGGTCCAAATAGTAAATTTCAAAAACGCAGAATTTTTGGTAAAAATTTGTTTTGATACGTATCAAAACCAATTACCATCCTGATAAAGACATATGATCATTTTTAAAATCCCAATTTCGTTCTGATTTTTAAAAACATGATTTATCTTATTTAGCACTAGAGATACTGAAATTTGTACAAATTAATGACAACATATGTACTATTTGACTAATATAGAGTCAGTGTGAAGGGGAAGTTAAGAAATTCGCAGATAGTGACTAAATTCAATATGGGTAGTTTATATTTAAAAAGGCAGCGGCACCTGTGTGACTCAGTCGTTAAGCGCCCGACTTCAGCTCAGGTCATGATCTCACGGTTGGTGAGTTCGAGCCCTGCATCGGGCTCTGTGCTGTCAGTGCAGAGCAGAGAGCCTGCTTCAGATTCTGTGTCCTCCTAGCTCTCTGCCCCTCCCCTGCTTGCACTCCATCTCTGTCTCTCAAAAATGAATAAATGTTAAAAACAAAACAAAACAAAACAAAACTCATGCAGTGTTAGCGTAGATTAAATGTGTACTTAAAAAAAAAAAAAAAAAAGAGGGCAGGGGCCCCTGGATGGCTCAGTCAATTAAGTGCCTGACTATTGATTTTGGTTCAGGTCATGGTCTCATGGTTTATGGGTGGGAGCCCCATGTTAAGCTCCATCTTCACAGTGTGGAGCCTGTTTGGGATTCTCTCTCCCTCTCCCTCTGCCTCTGCCCCACTTGCACCCTTTCATGTTTGCTCTGTCTCTGTCCCAAAATAAATAAATATACTTACAAGTTTTTTTAAATAAAATAAAATAAAATAAAATAAAAGTAAAAAGGGCAGAGGGCAAAATAAGTGGGGGCAGGTATAAAACCCAAACCTAAATTCTCTAATTTCCCCACAAAATTCAAAGTTGTCATCCTATGGCTTTATGGGATTGGTCACTCCATGGGGGAGCCCTTAATTACCAAATGTCAGAGGGGAAGTGAAACCCCTCTGTTTATTTGATTTATAATTAAAATAACATGCTGTTTCAGGAAAGTAATTTTAACCTGATTTCTTAGGTTTGATATAACAAAGGAAAATTATGTCATTTACATTTTTACATGACACCGAGTTATTCCTTATGCTTTTGTGCTGAAAAATCAAAGCTAAATATTTAACCGTACTATCATCAAGCCAGTTTAATGATTATTATAATATATCTGTACTATGAACCATGAGAAAGAATATGCACAATCAGTAACTACTTAAAATTCACAAGCAATGTTAGGAGCAGGAAAAAAAAAAAAACACGTATCAGCCTAGGACATCACAGGTGTTACCCAGGGACGATGACATTGGAAACAGTGAGGCTTGTGTCTGTCTCATTTGGGGGAGTCATTACCATTGTATTGTGGAAGTCTAAAACCTCCATCAGATTAGCATACCGGAAGGAAGGTCTAGCCCATGCATACTCAACTTTGTCTGCCTGTCATGCCACATGGAAAGGTTTTAAAATCTTAATGTCTAAGCAGAAACCCAATATCCATGATATGATATGATATGATATGATATGATATGATATGATATGATATGATATAAATAATAAATAAAATCTTAAAAAGAATTCAGGCATCAGTATTTATTGTAAAGCTCTTCAGGTGATTTCACCATACAGTCAAGGTTGAAATCTATTGATCTATACCAACCCTCCTCTCTACCTGGCAACCCAGAAGACAGGATTCGCTAGTTACATGAAATTGGAGGTTCCGAACAAACCAGAAGCCATTAGGATAATTCAGTGGTTCTCACACTTTTTTACCTGCAGATCCCCTCTTCGAAACTCAAGATTATTGAAGGCCCTGAAGAGCTGTTGTTCATGTGGGTTGTATCCCATGGTATTTACTTTATTAGAAATTACAGCTGAGAAATTTAAAAGAGTTAATTAACATCAAAATGAAAACAATGACCCCGTTACATGTTAACATAACTCTTACTTAAGAAATTATATTTTACAGGGCCACCTGGGTGGCTCAGTCGGTTGAGCATCTGACTCTTGATTTCGGCTCAGGTCATGATCCCAGGGTCATAGGATCAAGCCCTGCAACAGGCTCTGTGTTGAGCATGGAGCCTGCTTAAGATTCTCTCTCTCTCTCTCTCTCTCTCTCTCTCTCTCTCTCTCTCTTTCTCTCTCTATCTGTGCCCCTCTCTTCTGCTTGTACATGCTCTCTCTCTCAAAAATTAAAAAAAAATTAAAAAATTGTATTTTATAAAAAAAATCAAAGGGAGAAGTAGTAATGTTTTACATTTTTGCTAATCTTTTCTTTTTTCTGGCTCTTAGTTCCCATCGCCTATTTCACCCATATCCCCACTCACTTACCCTCAACCAAAAAGTTTGTTTTTTACAGTTAGGAGTCTGTGTTTTGGGGTACCTGGTTGACTCAGTTGGTTAAGCATATGACTTTGGCTCAGGTCATGATCTCATGGCTCATGAGTTTGAGTCCCGCGTCCAGCTCTGTGCTGACAGCTCAGAGCCTGGAGCCTGTTTGGATTCTGTGTCTCCCAATCTCTCTGCTCTTCCCCTGCTTGTGTTCTGTCTGTCTCTCTCTCTCTCTCTCTCTCTCTCTCTCTCTGAAAAATAAATAAACATTAAAACAAATTTTAAAAAAAGAGTTTGTTTTTTGATTTGTCTCTCTTTTTCTCCTTTGTTTGTTTGTGTTGTTTCTTAAATTCCACATATGAGTGAAATCAAATGGTGTTTCTCTTTCTCTGGCTGACTTATTTCACTTAGCATTATACTGTCTAGCTCCATCCATGATGTTGCAAATGGCAAGATTTCATTCTTTGTGTGGCTGAGTAATATGAAGGGGAAGGTTAAGACATTCACAGATATTGACTGTATATATATACCACATCTTCTGTATCCGTCTGTAGATGGGCACTTGGACTATTTCCATAATTGGGGTATTGTAAATAATTCTGCAATAAATATAAGGTGCATGTGTCTTTTTGAAGTATTGCTTTTGTATTCTTTCGGTAAATACCCAGTAGTGGAATTAACTGGATCATATGGAAATTCTAATTTTAATTTTCTGAGGAACCTCCATCCTGTTTTTCACAGTGAATTTTTTTTTTTTGGCCAACCTTAACATCTGGCTTCATAGAAGGGTAGCTTGGTTTTCATATCTGCTTTTGCATTTAGTCTGTTGCAATAATACATGCTTGCAAAACTTCCCTATGCACTTATGAGAGAAGAACGCAAATAACCTCCAGGGGTCCTGATTAGCCCCAAAGAATGCTTGGACCACAACTTGAGAACTGTTGGCACAATTAAAGTAACCTTCGTAGCACAGGTGAATACGCAAACCCTTACCCTCTTGTTCCCAAAAGTCTGAGACAAAGGAACCACTGAGATGTACAAAGGAAATACTATTGCTATTTGCTTGGTGACTTGTAGGCTGTGTGATGGTACAGGTGCTATTTTAAAGACTGACCTAATTTAATCGGAAAATTTTGCTATTTCAAACCGATATGTATCTGAAAAATATGAGTTCTACATTGAATGATTTTTTCACACTTAAAAGATCCAATTTTTGTACCCCCAAATTGTGCAATCCTGTTGGTGAGACATGCATTCCTGGATGAGGGCACATTTGAGGAGTGGTTTTTGAGGTCAGATTTTTACATCTGATGACTTAAATGAGTAAAAACTTACGTATACCTTCTTCCAATTTGCGTAAATGCTCTCACTTTGCTATTTTTTTTTTCACTTAAAGCATCTTAGGTAGATAGTTTATCTTTTAAAATGAGAGGACATTAGAAAAGGACATCTTTGTGCTAAGTAGCTATTTTGGTTTAGCAATATGGCTGCAGACAGCTTCTTACATAAACATTTCATGTCTATTCCTAAGAACTTTCAGTTGTTATTGCTGTTGTTGTAGTTGTTACTTTGCACCTCCCTCTTGTTTAAGACAGATGACCTTCAAATTGAAATTCTATTCTCTTTGATTTATTTCCTCTGACCTTATTTTTAAAAGGTGTTTCCTTGTTGGTTTGCATTTCCTTTGTCTTTTGTTAGCTTCTCTGCACATGCCATATCCAACATTACCTATGCGACGGAATGCACACACATGTAATCTCGTTCTTTCCATTTTGACTCTGTTCACACATTTATTATGGTCATTTTTAATTTTAGTTCTATTCTCCCAGATATCGGCTATTTCTTCTACCTGATGTCATCGGCAGACTTAACAAGCATAGTTGATAGTCCATCATCCTGGTCATTGGAAAAATGTTAAATAGCACTGGACTGGGAACTGACCCCTGCAGAACACTTCTTGTTATATTTCCCCTTAATTCATTCCCCAAATGATACTTATAATCTGTATCTTTAGATGTGTTCCAGGTAAGGTGGGCCAGTAATCCTTTGGTATGTAATATATTTCTAATAATTAAGAAATATTCTAATTGGAAATTTGTATAGATAGTAGTAGAACTCTTATAGAACTGAATGTTCCTCATAAAAGAGGGAGTTATGCATATGCATAAATGGGCAAAATTGGCCCTTATAAGTGTAATACAAAGTCAGGAAGCAAGGAAAAACACATACTGTACTGAAATGTCCATTACTTGCTTCAACCTTGACTAAAATACCCATATGACCCATGGGAAATTAGCAAGAAAAATAGCATTTTATAAATCATTAAACTAAAGTTTTCACTGTAGCTGTCCTATTGGTAAATTATGTCTAAATGACTATCTTTACTTCTATTTGTAATTGGAGCATCATATTTAGTGAAGCCTAGCTTGTATCTCTCCCCCCACCCTATCTCCAACTTGAGCTCACCCAAGTGGACACATTATACACATACACACACACACACACACACACTCACACAAATACGCCTTTTTCTTTAGAGAGTAATACTGAAGTATTTCTGATTTTGTTGGTTTTTATGCTTACATCACCAAATGTATTTTTTAAATTGTTTCTTTGATTAATCAAACATTACTAGGATTCCATAATATTCACATATTAATGCTGCTTCCCGGACAGGACAGGGTAAGAGGATGGTGAAGCAAAATGGAAATTTCTAAAAACTTCACTAGGAAAGCAAAATTTAGGAAAGCTCGATACTGTTATTGAATAAGATAATCAACTAACAAAGATGCTTTAAATGCTTAAGGGCACCTGGGTGACTCAGTCGGTTAAGCATCCAACATCGGCTCAGGTCACGATCTCACGGTTCTTGGGTTCGAGCCCCGCATTTGGCTTTGTGCTAACAGCTCAGAGCCTGAAGCCTGCTTCCTATTCAGTGTCTCCTTCTCTCTATGCCCCTCCCCCACTCGCACGCTGCCTCTCTCTCTCTCAAAACTAAACAAACGTTAAAAAAAAACTTTTATAACCTCAAATAGCTTTTCAAGGGCTGATAGCCTAGTTATGAAGATAAGACAAAAGTGGGAGATGCTTACAAGATCGTACAAGGCATTTTTACTGCTGACCAGTACAGTGCAGAACATGGATGATAGGATTTTAGAGGCAAGTAGGTAGTGTTGGTTTGATAGGATGAGTTTTTAGGTAGGAGGCAGCACTTAAAGGAGGATCTGAAGGATGAGTAACAAGCAGACAGATGAAGAGCAAGGCTGAGGACAATCAAGGTGGTGGAAAGAAATGTACAAGCAGGGAGGCAGAAATAAAACACGTAAATAAAACAGACCCTAACATGTATTCTATGATGCATGTCTCTTACTGATGTTGGCGAGTCTGTGTTATATTCCAGATTTCTGAAGGTAGTAATTTTTACAGACAAGTGCACCAAACATAAACCAGAGCTAAGAAGGTATGATAGCTCTCTATTCTGCATGATAAATCACCTCCCAGCACACTTAAGCTGCTTTATAAACTTGTAGCTTAAAATGCCAATTATCATCTCCCCATTTGGGTGGCACCCAGGAGCAGCTCAAAGAATGGATGGTTTGGGCTCAGGGTTCTCAGGAGGTTGTTATTGGCTGGGGCTGTAGTCATTCTGAGGTTCAACTGAAGGAGAATCTGCTTCTGCTGTCACCTGTTGGCAAAATTTGAAAGGTCCTCAACTCACTTATATGGGCCTCTCCCTGGGACTGCCTCCAGAAAGGCAGCTGCCTTCTCCCCTTGAGCTAGTGAATCAAGACAGAAAGAGAGCACTTAAGACAAAGCTAGTTTTTTACATATATCCTAATCTCAGAAGCAAAAATCTAGGAGGCAGGGATAATATCAGGCTGTCTTGGAGGCTGCCCACCGACAGAATGCAAGGTTGATTTTAGGTGGGTGAGAGAAGAAATTTACTCTCTTACTGGGTTTCATGTTCTTGGAGATAGAAGTATGATAGTCTTGAGGCTTTTTAGAATTCTTTCTCATTTTCAAAGATGACCTATAGCACAATGAGGAAGTTGGGAATTAGGAAGGAATAAAATTTAAGATAATATAGCTGGGGCACCTGGGTGGCTCAGTCAGTTGAGCATCTGACTCTTGATTTTGGCTCAGGTCATGATCTCACAATTCATGGGTTCGAGCCCTGCATTGGTCTCTGTGCTCACCTTCTTGGGATTCCCTCTCTCCCTCTCTCTCTGCCTCTCCCCTACTTACACTCTTTTTTTTCTCTCTCTCTCACAATAAATAAATAACTTTTTAAAAGATAATATAGCTGGGGCGCCTGGGTGGCTCAGTCGGTTAAGCGGCCGACTTCTGCTCAGGTCATGATCTCGCAGTTCGTGAGTTCGAGACCCGCGTCAGGCTCTGTGCTGACAGCTCAGAGCCTGGAGCCTGTTTCAGATTCTGTGTCTCCCTCTCTCTGCCCCTCCCCCGTTCATGCTCTGTCTCTCTCTGTCTCAAAAATAAATAAACGTTAAAAAAAATTAAAAAAAAAGATAATATAGCTTATGAAATATAATTTATTCTTTTTCTTTCATGTTATTTTATTTATTTTCTTATTGTTTAGTCCAAGGATATATGGAAAGATGCTATTTGATCATTTTTCCTGAGGCAATGGTGGGCACTGTTAATCAATCATGGTACTCTTTCTGAGTCCTAATGTGACCTCAAAGTCTTTCCTAGTACAGTGTCCCAGATGTTTACAATCAACTGATTAGAAAGGAAATGAAACTTTCCATCCCAGTCTTAGCATTTAGAGGAGAAATTCTTCAGGGTTCATGAATATATGGACACTTGATTTATTTAAAAAAATGTTTTTCTGGGGCTCCTGGGTGGCTCAGTTGGTTAAGCATCTGACTTTGGATTCCAGCTCAGGTGATGATCTCATGGTTGTGAGATCAAGCCCCACATCAGGATCCACACTCGGTGAAGTCTGCTTAAGACTCTCTCTTTCCCTCTCTCTCTTCCCCTCCCCCATCCATGTTCTCTTGCTCTCTCTCTCTCTCTCTCTCTCTCTCTCTAAATAAAATAAATTTCTTGGGCACCTAGGTGGCTCAGTCGGTTAAGTGTCCAACTCTTGCTTTTGGCATAGGTCATGATCTCACAGTTGTGAAGTCATAATAACACAATTGTGAGATCAAGTCCCACATCAGGATCTGCAATGACAGCTAGCAAGGAGCCTGCTTAGGATTCTCTGTCTTCCTCTTTCTCTGCCCCACCCCCACTTGTGTTTTCTCTCTCTCTCTCTCTCAAAAATAAATACACTTTTTTTTAAAGTTTTCTTTACAGAATAGTGAGGAAAGGTGGACTTTTTAAGTGTTGAGTCAGTTGGATATCCATGTAGAAAAAAATAAAATTTGGCCTTTATCGCATACCATACAGAATCCTAGGTAGATGATAGATCTAAATGTGACAGACAAATTCATAAAGAAAAATATTTATAAAATAGACTATATTAAATTTATCAGCTTCTATTTATCATGAAAAGGCAAGCCATGTGGCTAAAATATACAAATAATGTATCCATATATGTTATTGTAATGGATAATTTCATAAATTATCATTATTGTATAAATGATAAGGACTTTATATCCCAAATATATAAAGAATATTTACAGATCAATAGGAAAAAGGAAGAGAACCCAGTAGAGATAAGGGCAAGAAACTTGAACAGTAATCTCACAAAGGCAATTATCTCAGTGGACAGTAAACCCATTAAAGATAATTCTATATCTACACACCCACTAGAATAGCTAAAATGAAAACAACTCACAATTTCTAGTGTTGGTAATGATGTGGATGAAGTCAGTTGTCCATATATGAATGTTGGTACAATCATTTTGAAAAAATGGATATGTATATATAATTATATAGCCACATCCCCCTATGACCCAGGAATTTCATTCCTACACGTGTACAGTAGATTAGAAAAATGGTGGCAAGTGTATAAAATATTACGCAACAATGAAAGTGGAGGGAGAACAATCTATAGTTACATGCAACCAGTTGAATTAATCTCACAAACATAAAGCTGAGCTGGAGAAGTCAGACACTAAAGGGTATATATATATTGCATAATTCCATTTATACAAATTTACATATGCAAAAGTAATCTATGGTTCTCAGGATCAGATAGTGATTAATTTTGGAGAAGAAAGAGGAAACAGATGTTGGTGCCGGAAGTATGAGGGGCCCTAGCAGGGATTTCAAGGTATTGGTAATCTGTTTCTTGACCTGATTGGTACTCACTAGGGTGACTCTGACTTTTGCACTTTTCTCTATATGCTCACTCCACCAAGAAAGGTAAACGTGGATTTGGTTTTATCTCAGTTGAATCAGAGGACATTAAGGGAAAAAATTTCTATGCCAGTTTAGAAAATAAGTCTACACTCCATCAACCATGCGGTCAGTATGACCACGAGTTGCAGAGCATTAAGGAAACTAAGAGAAGAGAACTTGCAGAATTTAAGAATAAAATTTCCTTGAAGCAAATACATGAAATACGTTCTGAGCCACAACCATCTCCTGGTAGCTAATTTGATTCAAGTGAGAAATATTTTTATAATGTGTCCCAATTGGAATTTTGATAAAATTTTCAATTTAGTTAGATTCGAGTTATGTTTTGTACAGGTTAATATTTATCCTTTCTAACTTCTTGATGTACGAGTTTGCCCACCTCATAAAGTTTGGTCCAGATTTGAGAATGGGCAGGAATGACAATTCAGACAGGATTTGGCTAACATTTGTTATTATTTAATTAGCAAACAAGCAGTGCCAAGGGCATATTCATGACCAAGGATACATGAAGGTGTGAGGGGACTCAGGTCCCCAAGGTATCCTTTGTTGCTCTTGAAGGTGGGTCTGAAGTCAGTGGTCATAGCAGCCACATGGAAGAAGGCATCAGTAGGTTCAGAGAATTATGTATGGGTTCACTGTCTTTTTACATCATCTTAAACTGGGAAGTGAAGGGAGAGGGAAATGTAAGCTTTCATGGGTTCATATTTTACCATAAACAAAGTATCTCGCCACAGCCATCATTGTATAATCTAGTTCCATAGCCAGAAGGTGGGAGGGGCATGCTTATCACTTACTGTGTCATTAAGCCTGCTCCAAATTTCAGTGCAGTATCCCTGGCTGTTGATGTAATTTCTACATTCATCTGTTCCTTTATTCCTGAAATGTATTTGTAAATCCCAAGAACAGATTAGGTACTATAATAACTCCAGAAATTCAAAGTTGAGTGGCCCTTAGTTCCTTCTAGAAATCTTGAAACCATATTGTCATATTCCAAAATATTTATGAAAAGAATCCTAAAATGTCAAGTGAGTATTCATCTCTTAGCTAATTTTACTCGTTTTTTTAATTTTTTTCTTCAAATATATAAGAAAAGTAAACTGAAAAATATATAGATGTTATAAACGTGTTAAATTGTTTCCAGCAAAGATCTGAGGAATTTTTAGAAACGATGTGATCTCTATTGCATAAGTAATTTTCTAACTTCTTTCTTGGGTACAAGGACAAATGTCCTAACAACATTAACAGCATTTGATTTAAAAATAGTACCCTTTTATTCCCTCTTATTCTCTAACAGAACAATCTGTTAGAGTTACTTTTTCCATCTCAATTAATCCTAAAGCTACTAAGTGAACTTAATTGTATGCATGAAAAAAAGGAGCATTTAAATACTAAAACTAAGAATCTGCAAATAGAAAGAGGAATAGGAGACAATCTTCCCTTATGCCTCTGGAGACTTTTGACCCCAAATAAACAGGAGACTCAAACAAGGAAGTCGTACAGCCTTGACATTTATATCTATGCTAAAACAGCATGCATCTGGATAAAATCAATTTTAAATTACAGTTTTCATTGCAATTAACAAGATTTTCCCCCATGAGTTTAATAATTTTTTCATAGAGAAGTGTATATTTTAAAATCTCTTGAAGCAAAGTCCCTAGATATTAGTCGCAGTCAAAACTAATAGTGAAACAAGCATTTCTTTTGTTGCTTCACCCGGGCAGTGAGTCAGTCTCTCACTATATGAGAATCAAGCTTCAGGATCCTGAGATCTTAGTATAGAAATAGGCATTCTCTTTTCCATTTTAAGATCTGGGTAGGCCTGAATTCTATTTAACCAACATTTTGTTGAGTACGTACTATGTGCCAGGCACTCTGCTAGATGCTAACAATTAAAAGAAGAAGTTTCTAAATTCATAGAGAAGCCAGTTAGGAAATTAATGTAACAGTCAAGGTGAGAAATGATGGAATCTGAACCACGGCAGTCACGTGGAGGGGCAATTTTGAAGAGAAAATGAGGGTGAGGAATTTTGAGACATATGTTTGAAGTAAAAGTGACAGAGTTTGATCAACTTGCCTATTTAGAAGAAAAAATAAGAGGATAGGGGTAAAACTCTCTTGGCAAAATCCGGAATGCCTCATCCCTCCGATAGACGTTTCTTTAGTTTCTCCCAAATTTACTTTGGGGGCATCTATTGTGTGGCTCAAAAAATTATGTCTGTAGTGAGAAAGACAGTAGCACGTTATTCCTGCATTACTTAGGGAATAGTAAAGTAGTTGATAAAAATCTTTTAAAGGCTATATCACGTGGCATGATAAAAAGGTGGATATTATCATAGACAGGAAATCAGAAAACCTAAGCTCTAGCTAAACATTTTAAGCAGGTGGGCTATGTTTTACAATATTGACTCAAAGTATGAATTCCTGTAGGTGGCCACCATACATGTGTGATCTTACACCCAGGTCACTCACACACTTGCCTCCATGGCCCCTGAGCCATTTGAATCTCATTTCCCTCCACATGGTTCCAAATTCTGCCATTGACTACCTGCGTGTCCCCACACAAGCAATAAGGTATTGCCTTTCAGTTTCTTCATCTGAAAATGAAGGGATTGGTGATCTTCCTAGAGTATTCCATTTCTAGCACAGGACTGATGGCATGCACATTGTAGCAGTTCATTTAGTCTATACTTTATGAAAATCAGATTTCAGAATGAGCTTCAGGATGTAAGTATAATCTTATTATTGTAGCCACAATTTGAAATGCATCACATGCTCTCATGAACAGTGCCTTTGAACTTGAAATCTAAAGGCTGGGATTGTTTTCTCCACACCAATTGTTTAACATTGTCACAGTTCGCCGTTTAACCACGCTATACCACAATGTCTTAACCTATGAAATAGTAGGAAAAAGATCTGTGTCTTTCAAAACTTTAAGGAATTTTAAGAAATTAGACCAGGATACCAAAGGATATGGGATTATTCAAGGGAAAAATAACTCAATATGATAAAAAGGGCAAATATTTGTTCTAAACAGCAAATTTATTTTATTTAATTTATTATTTTTCTGAATGCCCGTCTGGGCCATTAGAATTCTCTTCACTGTGTTCTTGTTGTGTCCCTCATGTCAACTATGACAATCGAGCCAGTATAATAAAAACGTTTGCCATCTGTCCTGCCACTCTGGAAAAGTTGCCAATTTGTACTGTAAATCAGAAGAGCTTATAAGAGAAATCCTCTTCTGTGAGAGAACAAATGTAATGGAGGGACATTTTCTTTGGCTTATTTGAGATATGCTAATCTTCTAATATCTCTGGTACCAATGAAAAAAGTGATGTATCTGGGGGGCTAGCATCATTTTACAAAGATGGCAGTGATGAGTCATTTGCCATGTTACTATAAAATACCTTAGCAATGCTAGTGTGAATTACTGCTCAGTTAACATTGTTTACCACCTAATTATTGAGAAGCACTTCCATCCATCACTGACATCTGAGTAAATGACTCAAGACACTATTGTATTTGCAACTAGAACAACAAGGTCATCGCAAGTTTAATTAGCCACTATCCATTACAAAACAGCAAATAGCCTATGATGACAAGTAAAATTCCAATTTCTGAATATGCCTCATAAAATGGTGGAGGAATTGGCTTACATATCAGTGATTCTAATAACAAATAAATGTAATATCATTTAAGAAACTTTCTTTTTCATTATGATCTGTAATGAGGGGTGAGAGGAATGAAACACACATTACTTGTAAGTCAATGTACATTGCTTCTGAATTTTGAAATGAACAATCATCTTTCAACATTTAGTACAGTAAATAGATACACTTTCAGCATGTGGCATGTAAAAATGAGTTTGAAAATTCTTCTTGGAACTTGTACGTGGATAAATAACATGCTGGAAATTATACAACATTTGGGCTAAAATACAATTTCCCAGGTCTCCAGGAATCGTTCTGGTGCACAGAATCTTGTTCCTGCATATTTTCTTGAAAGGGCTTAAAAGTGTGTGCATCCTACCTGGTATATTAAGGGCAGAAGGCTTTGAAGATATGGATGGGGAGTGGTTTGCATGAAGGACAAAGTGTAGACCTCTGTCAAGGTCAGGGCCCTGATGATTAGCTTGATTTGATCAAAACCATCATTTTGAGAGGACGTGTATTTAGGACCTTAAATAATAGCTTTCCAAATGGATGAGTTATTTCTAACTGTTTTCTCTTTGCGTTCTTTGAAATTTCAATGGTTTTCTTCAAATTCTGTAACCTTGATGAATGGAACGAGTATTGTTTCATAAAGCACATTAATATTTAATATTTTCTTTTATTTCAAATGTTACTTAAAACACTTTATTACTTAAATCCTTTTTTATCACATAAACACTACCTAGTTATAAAATCATAAAATTTTAAAACATGAATGCCAAAATGACTCTCTAAAAATGTGTCACTTAATGAGACATAGAGCGTAGCCATAATCAAACTCCTGATTTATGAGATAGATAGTTTTTATTCAATAGACAGTGAAATATGCATTTCAAATAATTTACAGAAAACTCAATATGTTATTGGTTTCTTCACCAAGTCATTGCCAGGTCAGAAGACCCTGTTGAAAAGGAGAAATGAGATGTAGTTTTTGTCTCATCTATGAAACTGGGACAGAAGTGAGAATACTGTGAAAAGGGTCTGAAAAAGGAAGCAGTTGGTCATTGTCATAATACACACGCATCCAAATGCTATTAAATTATGGATTTCCCTTTGCTTTTTTAGAGGCACTTTGTCATTTCTACTAAGTTGCTCTTTTAACACCAAACAGGACAAAGCAGTCAACAATTCTGATGGTCACTTACGAGGTTATACTCTTTTTTGGGGGGAGAGGTCAAGCGACTGAGTACATCTTCCACCGTGTTCCTCATTGTTATCCGAGAGAACTCCTAAATGTGACGATTTGTCTTTGTTTTCTGTGTCAAAGAGAAAGGAAACATTATTGGTGATGAATATAGCTTTATATTGAACAATGTTATAGCTCATATATTTAAGCATGTTTCACAATGTCTTTAAAATTTTTTTAATGTTTATTTATTTTGAGACAGAGAAAGAGATGGAGAAGGGGCAGAGAGAGAGGGAGAGAGAATCCCAAGCAGACTGCACTGTCAGCACAGAGCCTGATGCTGGGCTCGATCTCATGAACCATGAAATCGTGACCTGAACTGAAATAAAAAGTCAAACGCTCAACCCACTGAGCCACCCAGGCACCCCACAGTGTATGTTTTACTGAAATGATTTGCAATCATTTCCCATCTACCATTTAAAAATAAACATTGAATAGTTAACACATGCCAGGCTAATTATTTTCACAACCGTTATGAGTGGCAGCTAGGGTACGGAGAGAAGAGCAGGTATATTATAGGAGGCAACTCACTTATCTCTGCAAACAGAAGACTTGCTACTTTTCTGATTCTCAAACTTCTGTGTGCACTAGAACCACTGTAGGCATGGATTGCAATGCAAAGTCTTAGTTTCCTTTCTAGGCATCAAACTCCCTGTGTCTGGGGAAGGGTCCAAAGACAGGGCTTACAAAGAAGTACTCCGGGCCAGTCTTAGAGAAATTTGTATCTGAATGAATCCAAACTGACTAAAGTAAGAGTAAGGGACAATTCAGTTTCTATGAGAATCTGCTTAGAAAAATAATGCATCAAAACTTCTTTGTAAATTTATAATCATTTTTAAGATTAAATGATAATAATATCATTAGTCTTATTTATTGCCCCAATCTGGTTGTGTTATGAAAATTAGTTTTATGATCTAGACACATGTCAGAAGATTATCACCGTTACATACTTCAAGTCTTGCCACGTATGGAAGACTGTATGGAATCCAAGAGATTTTTAATAAGCTTATGATTTTAGTATAGATATTTGTATGCAGTATAATGTTCTCCCTCATAATACAGTTTTGGGTTCTAATAAAAAACCTGGTGCATCAATGTAATACTGCTTAGTGGCTCCGAAATATTTTACAGGTTCTCATTTCTTACTTTATTTCAAACGATAAATATATGCTCTTAAATTTTCCTGGGTGGATGGAGAACCGATGTCATATAGCCATGCAGACACAATCTTTGCTCTTTCTTCTTAGTTTGCAAGAGAAATGAAGTAACATTGTAAAGGAGAAAAATCTTCTTCTGCTTTCTGTTTCTTTCCCACCAATTGAAATGCCATTTTCTCGCAGGTGCACCACTCTAAATTACTGTCACTATTTCCATCAAATTAGAAAAGTAAATATCATAACGGCTCTAGTAAAATTACTAATTCTCATTGACATCATTGTCCTTTGGTTAATATGCCAAGTTGCTCAAAATCTTGAACAATTCTATCCTAAGAATATATAATCAGTTGTTTTAGACCCATCTTTCCACAAATCTGGTTTGAGCCTTTCCCCTACTATGTTCCAATTCAATTAATGATTGTGATAGTATTATATTTCTGCTAGGCTATAATGCTAACACAATCGGTAATGGTGCCATCATTCTCCAGTTCTCCCTTACCCTTGCTTCACATTCATTCATTCAGCAATTTTATGTTGACACTCTATCCTGCACCAGACACTCTTGTAGGGCCCAGGCACCATTCGAGTGACTGTGCTACCATTGACCTGCCTCTCAAATCCATTTTTCCCTTTGTATGTCCATTGCCACTTACAGATATCAGGTCTTTACCTTCATCACAATAACTTCCAAAAACTCTTTTTGCTGGCCTCCTCTGATCTGCCATCCCAATTTGCTCCCATCCTTTTAACCCTGTCTATCCCTAGCATCCTTCACTATTGAATATTGAATGGTGTTTATGATCATGGGCTTGGGGTTCAGTGCTTGGGTCATTGGTTAAGGGCCTGACAAATATATATTTTATTTTATAGATTTATCCATATATATTGCATTTTAGCTGTAAGTCCAAATTTTCCCCCTAACACTCCAAAGTATCCCATTTATCACATAATTTACCTAATCAGAAATCTTCAAAAGGTCTATAGTGCTCACCTGAAAGTTTAAGACTTTACATTGGATTCTGTTTCTAGTGAGCCTTCGTCTCCCACTTCTGTGTTACATCAAAAACTTCAACTCAACCCAATGACTTACTTTCTGTTTCACACAACTTCTCTGCATATAAGTGTTTGATCTCCCAGGTGTCCTGCTCTTGCAATGCTGCCCTCTCCACCTGTCTAAATCCTAACTGTCCTTTCAGTCAAATGAAAATCCTGTTCTCTATCCATCCCCATATGGAGTGACTGCTCTGTCCTCTGAACAGCAACAGTATCAAATTGTCTGTAACGTTAACATGACAAGTATTTTGTTGTCACAATTATTTCGCTTTTGTCTTGAGCTTCTCCTTAAAGATCTGTTTTGTTTGTATCATATTTTGCAGTTCATTTAGTTGTCTCTTTTCTACCTAACTAGTTGGTAAATCCATTTAGGGTAGGATCAGGTCTCTAATCCTTCTATCCCTACATCCATCCATTGTAATAAGCTGCTCAATGTATCGTGATTATTAATGCAATAAAATAATAAAAAGTGAGACAGTCCCCAAATGTATATTCATTCATAAATTATACACTTGTACTCAACTGATTGACAACATATTGATGAGGTTCCTCCATTTTTTTAATAAATGTTTATTCATTTTTGAGAGAGAGCGAGCTAGCAGGGGAGTGGCAAAGAGAAGAGGGGGAGACAGAGGATATGAAGTGGGCTCTGTGCCGAGAGCAGTGAGCCCAATGGTAGGCTCGAACTCATGAACTGTGAGATACTGACTTGAGCTGAAGTCATACTGAGCCACCCAGGTGCCCCTCTTAATTATTTTTAGATGAATCTATAAATACAAAAAAATGATTGTTCTCTTTTTATGCCTCACTATCTTGTGACCCCCTCAAGTGATGCTAGTGTTCCACGTTAGATACTAGTGACCTAGAGAAGTACTGCTCAGAATAACAGATCTCTGAATTATTTGCTAGTAACCCAAGAAGGGTTAAGTCCCTTGGCTTGGAATTGAATCAGCACTGACATTAAGACCATTATTTAGCTCAGCTGAAGTTGTTTCATAGGAGCATGTTCTGGATGAAAGAAGCTGTGTGTTGATTTACCTAGGAAGCCTCTTACCTCTCCGTGGACTGGTAATTTGGAGTACCACTAAGGCAGCGCAGCAATTTGATTCAAAGTTCATTTCTTAACACTTAATTTTGTGCAAGGCAATGTACCGGGCACTATTAAAATTACCAAAAGAATCAGATTAATAGCCTTTGCACTTGGTAAATTTACAGTCCAATAAATTAGCATATGAATCAATAATATCCTGTTTAAACCAGTGTCCTCAAATAAAAAGCATATAGATTCACTTCTATCTTTGCGAATAACTTCAGGAGGATAACGCTTTGTTTCATGTTTGTTCTGCTTAACGCTTGACAGTAAATAACCTCCCAAAGCTGATATTCTCCTGATTTTGTCTATGTGACAGCTATTCATTTTGAGGATAAAAATTTAAAAATTCATCTCTCTACTTCTTCACTTCCCTTTTTATCTCCCATTTATGTCTGTCTGTACGTTGGGATTTCTCTCCTGCTTGAATGTATGCTTTGTTTCTGCTCCTGAAAAACTATTGTTCAAGGGCTTCGCTCCTGGGCCCATCCTTCTTACCACTCTACTGTTCTCCCTCAGCCACTTGTGGGGAAATTTTCACCATCTTTCTGTCTATCGGGTGCGTGCTACTAGTCCTCACCTCTACCGCGAGCTCCCCAGTAGTCAGACAGCAAATGCTTGCGGTATGTGCTCCCACTGAACTCATGGGGTTTTTCCTGATCTCATGACCTTTTACAAAAGTTTTCTTCTTCGATATTCCGTGTCTCAGTTAGTAATACCATTATTCACTTAGCGTAAGTGAAATAAGTCAGACAGAAAAAGACAAAAACTATAGCTAATATCACTCATATGAAAAATTTTTTAAAAAATGAAAAACCAAAAAGGCGAAAGAACGCATGGAAGCAGAGAGGAGAGTGGTAGTTGCCACGGCTGGGGGTTGGGGGAAATGGGGAGACACTGGTCAAAGGGTACATACTCTCAGTTATAAGAGGAGTAAGTTCTGGGGACCTAATGCACAGCATAGTGATTAGAGTTAATAATACTGCATTATACACCTGTAATTTGCTAGGAGTAGATTTGAAGTATTGTCACCACACACACACAAACACACACACACACACACACATGTGCACACACATATACACACATCCACAAGGTAACTATGTGAGGTGATGGATGTGCTAATTAACTTGGCCGTGGTGAAAATTTCTGAAGTTTACATGTCTCTAATCCTCACGTTGTGCACTTTAAAGATATACAAACTTATTTGTTAGTTATACCTCAATAAAGCTGGGAAAAAATTACGTTATCACTCATCCACTCAGATAAAATAGAAACTTCTCTCCTCTCCTTCGCCTTCCCAGCATCCAATCACAAATTACTGCAATTTTACTTATAAGTATTTCTTTTTTTATATATTAAATATAATTCATTGTCAGATTGGTTTCCATACAACACCCAGTGCTCATCCCAGCAGGCGCCCTCCTCAATGCCCATCACCCATTTTTCCCGTCTCCCCCCACCTCCCATCAACCCTTACTTATAAGTATTTCTTAACTCTGGGTCTCTTTTCTATTTCTCTCCCACTATCTTATTGGAGGCTGTTGTCATTACTGAGTGATCCCAGTTACTTTCTGTTGTTTCGTCCCTACTTGAAGATTTCACCCTCTGCCCCTTTACGTGTGAATCCACCATAGAAAATGTAGGTGGGAATACGTTTACTTCCGTGTCAAAGGTTTCAATTTCTCCCCATCGACCGCAGGATGAATTTTCTGTTCCTTAGGAAATAAACAAGGTCTTTCATGACCTAACCCCACTGGTTTTTCCATCCGTATGTCCCACCCCTTCCCCTCTCATACCAGACCCTTTCATCATGACAATAATCACAATAGCAAATGTTAGTTTCAAAACGTGAAGTAGGAGAGGAGGGAAAGAGAGGGAAAAAACCTTCTTGCACGTGCTTGATGCTCATCACTGTGCTAACACTTCTCATCTTCGCCTCACTGTCCTTAAAGTACACGCTGTCTGTTTTCCTATCTTACGGATGCAGACACTGAGGCTTGAAGCAGACACCTCTTTTATGTTCACATAGCCAATAAACGAAGAATTTGGGATTCAAAGCTGGATTCCTCTCCATAGAAATTCATGTTCTTGTATAAAATACTGTCTCAGGCTGTTTCTTCTTAATCTTCTTTGATTTTTTTTTTTTAAATGTGGTAGCTGCCTGAAATAAGTGTTTTCGCCATTTTTCTTCGACCATTTTTGCAAGGATCAGCTTAGTCTGGTTAAAGGTTCTTCCTTAAAGCACTCAGTGTACCATAAAACCTATGACTTTAGAACTTCTTTTGTATTGAAATAATCTATTTCTCTCAATCTCTCCCATCAGATTGCACTGTCTTTGAGTTATGGACACATATTTTACTTATATCTCTGGTCCCAGGACTGGCCCATTCTCGAACCAGGTAATTAAGGAGTCGGGGCATTTGTAAAAGAAATTTTAGGCAGATTGGGAAAATGTAATTTTAGAAATAAAGTAATCATTATCAAGAATTTGTAATGACCAGTGAACATAATAAGTTTTCGGGGAAAATGAGACTATCCTTTTTCTTTTGAAATTAGAATCCCGAGCTTCTAAGGTTTAGTACACAGAGGAAACACTTCTCTGCAGGGTGAGGTAGGCTCTGGGGGCTGCCATAATGTCTCTTCTGTCTACCTGAGGCCCACATTCTCCTTGGTATCTGCTTAGCCTCTTAATGGCTGCCCCACATTTCAGGGTCATCACATGATCATTTCTGTTTTTCATACTTTTCGGCAAGCTCCGGAAAATAAGAACTAAAACTAGAATACCTTAAGAACATAAACTCCATGAAATCAAAAGGTTTGTTTTTTGCCGATCTATCCCTGTGCCTATAACAACGCTCACACTTCTCAAGTCCTTCACAAAGACTTGTGGGATGAATGCTGAATCAAGTACTTCTTTCCTTGCTTCCTTTCCCTACAGAGAAGTTGCAATGGCACTTCCAGAAGATTTCATTAATGCTTAAAAGGCAAGCAATAAGAAAAAAAAGATAAAGGTCAGGTTTGTAACATGTATGTTACCTCTTTCATTTCCTTCAACTTAATCTTCCACCCAAAGCCAGCTTGAACCCTGGGCTCCTTCCATCAGCTGTCTTTCGAGTGGGTCTAAACTTGGAGACACCATTCCCAGCTCCATGCCTGATTCCATGTGAAGGCGTCAGCCCTCACATAACCACCTTGCAGCTTCTCCCTGGACTTCTGGTCACCTGTATGGGCAATACCCAAAACAGCATATTCCCACATTTCAACATGAATCATCACTTTCTTCTCAATTCTGATTTCCAGATAAGAAAATCCAATTTCTTTTCTCATGATTGATACCAAGAGTATTCTCACCCTTAAAACAATTCTGGAAAATTCTGTTCCAGGTTAGATGGAGTAAGCATACTCCATCCTGTCACTTACACTGAACATGGGCATAAAATCTGGAAAGCATGGAGCATCTATTTAAGAATCCTGAAGCTAGGCAGTAGCAGGTAGGTTAGGGAAGAATGCCAGAATTAAAGTAATAACACTGAACCAGCCTGAGTTTACCATTAAAAAAATAGTCTTCCAGAATTTTTTAACCAACGTGGAAGTGGGCACTGGCATGCAGCCAGAAGGAGCTCCAGGAGAAGCTCTCAGTTCTGACTCAAAGAGCAGGAACGGAAACTCATGAAATGTGGAGAGAAGATGAGAATATTCTGTTTATTTGTGTTCTCTCTTTTCTCCATTCCCCCCATGCCCCTGCCCCCAAACAATCCTGTAATGAGAATGGCAGTGACTGGTAACAGGAGCCTGCAGGAGGCAAACTGAGGGAAGGGAGGCTTTCTCTACACTCGGTGGACTTATGGGGTATGATCCACCTCTCCTGGTTTTGCTTTTTCTTCCTGTCCCTTGGCACCAGATGTAGACACGGTTGCAGAAGTGCACAGCGGAGCGGGGTGGGTAAAGCCCTACCTTTCCAGCCAGAAGACCAAAATGACGAGTCTTGGAAAAAATTGGGATCATGGAGAGAGAATAATTCGGGAAAGTGATTCTATGAAGTAATTTGTGCATTTATCAGCTCAGCTCTGAGCTCATATGTGTGGAACTGATAATATCCTTCACACCGAAGACTTTGAGATCTGAAATGATAGACCAGCCCCATATTTTAGACTAGGTGATGCATACACAGGCCAGAACCAAACAGCACTATAAAGGCCATGAAAACTGAACTGGCAGGCAGCCCACAGAAGGTAGGTGGGACCTTACAGCTTGAACCTCAGCAGGTCAAACAAAACCATCAACACCACCCATAGTACTAAACAAGACTCAGCATCTCGTAAAATGATATTCAAAGCATCCAGTGCGTGATCCCAAATTGTGCAAACATCTCAGCTCTCAAGAAAAAGCGATCAACACACACCCACACTGAGAGGACACAGATGTTAAAATGATTTGACAAGGACTTTAAAGCAGCTATTATAAAAATGTTGCTTCAAGCAATGAAGAACACTCTTGAAACCAATAGAAAAATAAACTCCTAGTAAGGAACAGAAAATACAAAGAAGAATCAAATGGAAATTTTAGAACCCCCCAAAATAGTAACCAAAATCAAGTGATTCTATATGCCATATACAGAGATATAAGTTCCTCTAACACATTTATAACTGTATCTTAAGACAGTGTCATAAGTATAACACACACACATACACACAAACACACGTGCACACATACCCACACCCAGACATATACACACAATACAAGGATATAAGAAAAATGAGGGCATTTTAAGTGTATATAATTGTGGATAAAGAAATCTAAATATTGAAGGTGTTCCCATCATTCATATCCAGTTATCCAGTTACCTTGCATTTTGCTTTCAAAATAGAAGGCACCAAACCTGAACATTTTATAGTTTGTGGAAATTGAGTGTTTTGCATTTAGAAAAGTAGAAGCTCCTTGTTGAAAAGTACCATATGTACATAAGCAGCAATTCTATTTACAAAGAACTGCCTTAATGTGTCCATTTGCATATCATTTGCATTTTTGTCACCATACCTGTCAATCAGCTCCAGCAATGAGCAAATCAGGTAGCCCACATGGGAACCTGGGCCAAAGGAAAAAAAACTGCTAGGTGATCTAAGGTGGCTGAAACCCTCATGTATTTATTTTTAAGGCAGTATTTTTCAAGAAAGCATATTGTGATGCTGAATATGAGCAATTTGGATGTTTTAACAAACACAACTTCTCATCTAATAATAACTTTTTTTCTATATATTTTGGGAACTTTGTTAATTTTAATCCTTTTTTGTGCTTTCTTCAAATTATCAGGCTAAGGTAAAGTACTTCCAACTACCAAACAGTACTCTGTGGCTAAACTGATTGTTAGAAATCCTGGGCGTCGATTACTTCTAGAAACTTTCTTACATATGTTAAAGCTACAACCTTAAAGATGTTTTTAAAAATCCTAAAACTCAGGGTTGCTAAAAGATGCTTGGAAATACCAAGGCTATAATTATGAGTACTAACATCACATCCATAGATTGGGTCACAAGTGAAAGGAAACTGGCATTTCTAGAACAAAACCTCCAGGATGTTGAGTGACATTATCCCTTTCAGGTAGAATTTCTGCGGTTTTCTCCTGGTGCTTATATTTCAGCTTGGAAAATAAACCCTCTGTGAATGATGACACAAGGAAAATCCTGCTTGCTTAATAATGAAGCTTCCAGAACTGATGTTTCTTTGGGGGGTAATATCCAGTTATTGTGTCTGCAGAATCCTGGGACGGAGAAGATGCTTAGTAATCGCTATCATGATGATCGCTCGGTATGGCTGCTGAAAGAGAGGGCTCGCATTAGGCATGTGAGACAGCACAGCAGTCCTGGCTGGCAGGAAGTATTTTTCAATGAGTAAAATATTTCATCTAGTTTTACACGTGGCATTATGAAGCTCGCTTTTGCACATGGGCACACTGCGAAATTAATATTTTGACCCTAATCGCGAAAAAAAGTGGGAAACTGGCACCAAATTCCGTTTCTGAGTTAATCGTGAAGTTGGGATCTTGGGATCCTCCTTAGAAACTGGGTCCCTGCCAGGCACTTTTCTTCGCATTTGGTCTGTGACTACAACTAACATTCATTAAAGGGGAAGGAAATAACCCAATCAACAAGTTTGCTTAAACACCCGACCTTTCTTTGTTAAAACTTGTACACAAAAGAGACGTTGTATGGAAGTAAAGACTAAGCAAAAAAACATTGTAGCAATTTGCTGAACATGGAGACTTATTGAGGATGCAGTCCTGAATAATACACACTAGCTTTGCTCTTCCTCTTTAGTCTGTGTAGAGAAGCTATGAATCATTCATGGTCTCCCAGCTGAGAAGGGCTTCAAAGGGGATGGTTCTGATTGGATGTCCTGTGTGAATTGCCATGCTGCAGAATCCGCTACACCCTAGCACTGGAGGGTGGAGGAAGCACTTTCATCTGGGCCTCCAAAGTGTTTAGGGTCACAGTTCACCAGGAGATAACGATGTAGATGTACATTCAGAATTAGCTGCAGAGATACCTGTGTAGTGCGGTGTGGAAAAGTGAGCCAGTTAGATCCCCAGTGGATGCTGTGAATCAATTACTGTATTCTGAATACAAGGTTGGCTGCAGGGGATAAACAGATGTCAGAGAATTTTTCCCTAATAAGACCCTGGTAATAGAAGAGCACTGTCAGCTTCATTTTGCATTAAAAATCTCATTTCCTCTTTATATGACCAATTTTATTAGGTCCCTAAACAAAGATATTTTGTGTAACTCTTAGCAGCATAATGGGAACGGTGTCACCAAATTTCATATTTTCAGGTTTTTGTCCCCCAAATCAAGAGGCAAAACAGGAGTCGATTCTGAAGTCAGGACTTGAGCAGGGCTCATCAAAAAGGCTTTCTGTGAATCTGTTCACATGTCGGTTGGTAATGGTTAATTTTCACTTTCAATCAGAAGTATCAACATTCTTAAAGAATATAATCCTTGGGGTGTAAATTAAAGCTAAACTTTATATTTTCTCTGCGCTCGTTTTTTTCCCCATTTTCCAATCACGGGTGACACTGACATAAAATTGCCCTAACTAGAGCTCAGGCACCACTGAACTTTTCTGGGTAATTTTGTTTTTAAAGCGTTATGCGTTGGGAGATACCTCTGACAGGCTATGTTTTCTATCCCAAGCATCAGTCCCTCACAAAAAGAAACCGACACTTGGATCCTTCCCTCTATACCCTTTGGAGGCCCAAATTCAAGTAGAAACATCATTGTGAGGTATCTGCTAATATCCAATTAACCTCTCTCTTCATCTGCAACTCTTCCGAAAGAGAGAGAATCTCCTTCGGGCTGTCAGGCAGGATATTTTCTGTGTTCGGCTCCAAGTGGAAAAAGCAGAAGCAGAGGAGGTGATGTGAGTTCACTTTACAATGTCTTCTATTGATTTAGTGAGAAAATATCGTTTTAAGATTCACTAGACTCCAATCCTCCAAATGTAAAACCTTTGTTCCCAACATCTAAAGATGAAGACAGCTCAAGGAAGAGCCGCTTCTACTGTGATGGGAAGAAGAAGAAAATCACACGATGAAGTAATGCAAATGACACAGAGAAATAAAGTCATGTCCGTTGGAGATATAGGACGACAAAGCTACAACTCCAGAGAGAAAAAACAATTTTTTCAACGTTACTATGTTGTAAAGCTTAAACGTGTTAACTGATCTGATTTTATTAAATTCGTATTGGCTGTTTACTTGTGACTATATGACTCGTTCGTTGGAGCTATACTGTGTTCGCAGAACTCATCAGATGATGGAACTAAAATAGAAAAGAAAGGTACTTAGGCAATTACACAATTGGTCAGCACATCCCCCAAAGGAAAGCTCACGCAGTGTAGAGAGGACTTTGACAAAGAGGCAGCAGGTGGCGCTCTTCCCCTGACATGGGCGCCAAGTGGGAGCATTCCCTCAGGATGGGTTTCCCTGTTGGATGTGCTAGATTGGGGTGAAATGTTCAAACAAACTGAGATTTTAATTGTTAAAGATATCTTCACATATTTGCAAGGAGTAATGGTGTCTTATCAGCTTCCAGATTTGGGTAATTGTATTCTTCCTTCCAATATTCTTTTTCGACTCATTTTAATTTGGCATTCTTCATTTATTGGTCTAAATTTGGGGTAGCAAGTCGCTGATGCTCTTGAATACCTCTATGATTCTACCTAGGAGTAAATACATTTCTGTTATTACTTCAGTTACTTTTTCACAGAAAATGCTCCATAGGATTTCTTTCAGACAAAATGAGTGGCATTATCGACGACAGGCTCCTATTGATAAATAATAGATAAATTAAGCAAGATGAAAAGTAAATCTGGGAGGCTATTGACAAATTGAGTATTGGCTAAAGTATTCACGGAAGGTGAGAACTGTAACGGCACTGGTCCACAGTAATAAGCAAATTCTCTACAGGGCTTTAGAGTTTATTTTTCACATTCATTCATTACAACCCAAAGTACTACCTAATGGAGTGAAACTCAAAATTACATTTATGTTTTTTTATTACAAATCCCATTATTTTGTGACTATAACACACTCCCGTTATTGTTAGTAGATGAATGCATGTTTTTTCCACGTCTGAGGCATAAGATTTTTATGCATCGTTAATAGAGTAGCTACATCATAATAATTGACTGTAAGGAAGTGAATAAAAACTTAACTTGCTACTTTGATTCTGTGTGGAGGCTCCTCAGCTACTTACTCTCTGTCTACCACATAGGTTGCCCAGCCATTCCAAGGAAAATGCTAAGAATATAAAAATAAAATAAATAATAAATAAATTAAGATAAATAATAACATAAATTGTTTTGTTCCGTTCACAATGCCGAATTTAGGAAAACCAGCCACCGAAGGAGCGGAATGAGCACGGACACAAACATTGGAATAGGAATTTACAGAGCAAAGTGGAGACTGTATGGTACTGTGACTGTGCCTTTATGGAACGGGTTGTCCACATTCCAAGGCTCTGATTTGATTCTATGTGCTTTTCCAATCTCTGAGAAATGACTCGACTAGTAATGAAATTTCTTGATATCTAGGAAAGCCCCTAAAAAGTTTTAATTAATACTACTTAGAAGTTCTTAAAGCTGCACTTTAAGAAAAGTTCTAATTTTATTTATTTGTCCTAAGTAAGGAACTTTTCATTTTTTTTTTTTACCCTATCTTTACGACAAAGCCGGTGTTTCTTATGGTAACATTTTCTGGGTAGGAAATTTCAGTGTATTTGCCTGGAGAGTTAAAGTCAAGGTGCTGAAAGTGTGGTACATTCTTCTCAGTGGTTTGTGAAAGAAAAGGTGACTTGGGTGGATATACATGATATTGAACTACATAACCTAACCAAAGTTAAAAGAATAAAAACTTCTCATTCATTTATCTTGATCTACTCACCAAGTGGCTGGGTCATGATCTGTAAAGTACTTAGAAAGAGTTATGCAATTTAATCTAAGTGTCCTAGAGTAATGATCAGTCTCATTAATTCACCATTTAACAACATGCCCAGTACATAATAAGTGCTTAATTAATGTATTTTGGATAAATTAGTAACTGAGTCGAGAATTGGGTCAAAACCAGTTGTATGAGGACTAGAGCTGATTTTTTTTTTTCCTGATTAGATGGCATCACTTGTTAAGCAATGGACTAGCTCCTTGGGAAATATTTGGAAGATTTATTTACTCATTACCTCATTGTTCACTCATCTATTCAACAAATGTGTTCTGAAATGTACTTACCATTAAACAAGGTAACATTGTTGGCTTTTAAAAATGCAGAGGTGAATGAGTGTAAGTAGGAAGGGAGATAATTAAACAATTCGATGTAGTGTGATAAACGTAATGATAAGAGAAAGCTCAGAATGCTTGGGGACACCTAAACTGGTCTTTGATGTCAAGGATGGTCTTTTGGGTGTGATGATGTCTAGAGTGGAGCCTACATCTGAGGAAAATTTGGAAGTGAGTGGGGATAAGATGAGGGGTCATGGCTCAGGACAGTGAAAGGTGATCCAGGCAGAAGGGAAGGGGCATGTAATTCAAAGACCTGAAAGTCATTAAATAAGGCCTCTATAGAAAACAAATGTCATTTAAAATTTTACATGCATCTGGAGATAATTGTGAAGCCACAGATGAAGAGAAAAAGAGCTCATGAATTAAAACTATGATTGATAAATAGAAACGATACAGGAAGAATCCATCATTTTACAGAAATATAATTTTCTATTTTGAGTTGTCCAGACATGATAACAGCCAATTTTTTTACCTGAATCAAAATATGATATTCAAAGGACACAACCAATAACATTGTATAGTATTAAAAAATCAACCTAAAACAAATAATCCTTTTCTAAAATGTAGAAGATACATAAAAAGTAGTATCACAAAAACATCAAAATTAAGATCATATCATAGGTTTATAAGGTTATGGTGATGTCCAATTTTCCTGATGGTCTTAACTTGGCCATGAATATCCAAGGACATTTAAGACCTCCATTATGAAGCGAGAGGAAACAAAACTCTTGCTCCTCTGGTTTTATTGTGTTCCTCGAACTAGATGTCAAACCTATATAATATTTATAACTCTTCTTTTATCCTGACTACTGATTTGGTGATAGAAAATAAACATAGAATAATCCGTAAATTTTAGGGTCATTTGGCTGACAATGAGTTTTCTCTTAATCTCTAGGAGGGTTTCGATACAGTTCCACATCCACCATCTTGACATGAGCAATGCCAGTTGCCTACTAACTGGCTTTTGACTTTAGCTGCTCTTCAGTGGACTTTTGTCACAGGAAAGCCACAACTGACACTCTTCATACAACCAGTCTACCAAAATCATTTGGCAGATTCATCAGAAGAGTAACGTGACATAGTTTTAGGTCGTTTGATTGTGTTCAATTTCATTTTACTTTTGGTTTCAGGAAAACGGATGACTGCTTCTCGGCAGGACAGGCTACATTATTTCGGGAGTCCAGGAGTGAAATGCAAATGCGGCTGTTCAAACACTACCAAGAATCAAAACTGTAACAACAGGGCATTAGAGCAAGGGCAGGACATTGTGCACCCCACCAGTCTCATGTCCACGAAAGCAGTCCTGATTCCTAGCAGGCTACAGGGTCTAAACCACACTTATTTAGTCATAATATGCTGTTGGCATAAATATTCACTCTGGGAAGAAGTGAGAAAATATTCACTCTGGGAAGAAGACCCTGAGAAATCTACTCCTGAAAGAATAATGTACTGTTGTTGGGACCCTCCCCATTAGAAAGAGAGGTTTTCGGTGTCTCCATGCATGGAGAAGGAGGGAAGTCTGAGTAAAGAGCAAAATGACAAATTAGAGGACTGAATGGGAATCCCACTTCTGCTCCTCTCGAACCAAACTTGAGCAAGTCTCACGCCTCTTGTAATCTTGCTTTCCTTACCTGTAAGACAATTTTTTGTGCTATCTATTTGAAAGTGAACTTGTAAAGAAAACATGAAAGATTGTGTATGAATTTTTAAAAATCACGAAGTACCACATAAATGTAAAGTGCAGTTATTGTGGAGTAAATAACAGCACTAACGAGAACATGAACAACACTAGCATATTCAAACGCAATGCTCCTTTGGAAAAACTGTGTACATTTATAACATCTTTACTGGATGAGCCCCATGGTTTTATACAGGGCATAGGGTTTTCTCCTCCAGGTGATAGAGGTAAAAAGTAAAGTTATTTATGACGAATTCATATTTTCAATGGGATTCAATTGTTTTAATCAAAAATCTCCACATGGATAAAAAAATATGGAATTCAATCAGCGATTTCAGTGAATATTTACTGGAGGAAAGGAATACTTAGAAATTTACCTTAAACTTGCTATAGACATTAAAATAACATTTGTTTCTTTACATTAAATGATAACTAGCATCTTCAATAAAACCCAAGCAAAGAAAAATTTGCCGTCAATAAAATATGCTGATTTAAAATGACTATAAAGATATATATATAAATTTTTATTTTCCAAATTTCCACATGCACCCGATTCCAGGAGTCAGAGAGAAAATTATCAGCCATGAATATAATGTATATAAATAAAGCAATTCCCATTTGTCTGAATGCAAGCAAAGGATTTATTTGAAAAGAAGAATTATCCCTTCACCTTTATAAGCAGTTTGGTTTCTGAATGTGCTTGTTGATGGGTGCTATTTTCACAATTCAGCACTAATTATTAATTTGTATTTTGGGGGAGGGGTTATGCACATAAGTCTCATTATTCCCATGAGACTTTTGTAAATAACACTTTAGAGCAGAGGCGGAAAATGTGTGCAGCTCTCATTTCTGGTTGCACATCACCTCGCATTATAATCCTGTTGCCAAGTTGTAAGTGTTAGCTGATATTATACCTCCACACTCAAGGTACCCATATTTCAGTGAGAAGAGAGGAGTTTTCTGTTAGAGAAGCACAGAATGAGAAGTTGGTCCCCAGATACTTTTTCATTTTAGTGGCACGCCATTAGCATCTTGAATATTTCAATGTGAGCACAAGGAAGTTCATAAGGGGATAAAATAACAATAATAATGTCAGATTTATTTATTTTTTTTTTAATTTTTTTTTTCAACGTTTATTTATTTTTGGGACAGAGAGAGACAGAGCATGAACAGGGGAGGGGCAGAGAGAGAGGGAGACACAGAACCGGAAACAGGCTCCAGGCTCCGAGCCATCAGCCCAGAGCCCGACGCGGGGCTCGAACTCACGGACCGCGAGATCGTGACCTGGCTGAAGTCGGACGCTTAACCGACTGCGCCACCCAGGCGCCCCAATAATGTCAGATTTATATAGAGTCTTATCCTGAAAACTCTTAAACTGCTTCCGAAGCAGGATTAGGTTAGATTCTTAGCTGAGCTCCTTTTCTCCCTCCTTTTTTAGTTTTGAAAATAGGGAAACGTGAGACACTGATAATTTGCAATCATGTTGTTTCTTTCACTGGAAGGATTCATGTCTCCTTTAAATATGTTTTTTTCTAAAGTGGGACGAATATGTGGTTTATTCATTTGTTTTTCTTTCTATTCGATTACTGGAGCCTGAAACAGAGTTTTGTGTGGTTTTTGGGTTTTTGTACATCAAGTTAATGCTACTGTTTTAAAATTTTCCACTTAGGGGCGCCTGGGTGGCTCAGTCGGTTAAGTGTCTGACTTCAGCTCAGGTCACGATCTCACGGTCTGTGGGTTCAACCCACGCATCCGGCTCTGTGCCGACAGCTCAGAGCCCGGAGCCTGTTTGGATTCTGTGTCCCCCTTCCCTCTCTGGCTCTTCCCGGGTGCTCTGTCTCTCTCTGTCTCTCAACCATAAAGAAACCTTAAAATTTTTTTTTCAATTTTTCCATTTAGTTACATGTGATAAACATGTGTTGGAGTTCTCAGTGACTAAAATACGTGCCCGCTCTCTGAGGAATCCTGAAATGAGCAGAACATGGAACCTTGTCCGTAAGACATTCGCCAGCCACCAGGTAGCTCATGCACGAGCCAGCTGTGGAAAGTGCTCTTGGGGAAGTACAAACACAACATGATGAGAAAGCAAAGCGGGAAGATGAGGTGGGGGGGGGGGCGGGCAAAAAGGGTGGTGTTGGAGGAGGCGAGGAAGAGCTTCCTGGAAAAGGTGACATATAAGCTTTAACAGATGAGCAAGAATTCAGAAGTTCAGCATTGCAGATAAAGAGTCTAAGAAAGAGTATGGAGAGAGTACAGATGAATTGGAAAACAATGAGCGGATTTTCTTGCTTTTAGGGTGTGTGAGAAGAGTTGAGGGAGGAATATGTCAAATGCCATAATAAGCTTGTGTAATTTATTCCATAGACAATGATGAACGCTTATGAATTGGAACATGACGTCCTATGAGCTGCCCTTGAGGGACAGGACAAGGTCAGGATGGTGTAAGACGGGCCAGAGTGGGAAAACCATGTTTGGGTTGTAGACGACCCCTCCACGTTTCAGGGAGGAGGCTTAAACATTCTGAAATCTTTCGATCTTTAAAAAATTTTTTTCTAATGTCTATTTATTTTTGAGAGAGAGACAGAGTGTGAGTGGGGGAGGAGCAGAGAGAGAGGGAGACGCAGAATAGGAAGCAGACTCCGGGCTATCAGCACAGAGCCCCACACGGGGCTTGAACCCACAAGCCAAGCGGTGAGACCATGACCTGAGCCGAAGTCTGACGCTCAGCCGACAGAGCCACCCAGCCGCCCCTGAAATCTTTCAGTCTTTATACCCTTGGTGATGATGGCAGTAGCAAGAAGCCTGTAACTGAAACCACATTTAAGACGTGTAGGGAGAAGATTTTGTCAGACACACATACTTTCATAAAAGAATTATGATGACGTAGTTCATGTGTTTGCTAATAGGAAGTTTCAGGTGCTTTCCAGGGGTGCCGGGTGGCTCAGTCAGTTAACCGTCTGACTCTTGATCTCGGCTGAGGTCATGATCTCACGTTCGTGAGATGGCGTCTCGAGTCAGGATCTGTGCTGATAGCACAGAGCCTGCCTGGGATTCTCTCTCTCCCCCTCTCTCTGCCTTTCTCTCTCTCTCTCTCTCCCTTTCTCTCTCTCCTTCAAAATAAATAGACTTGGAAAAATGTTGAAAAAAATGAAGTGCTTTTCGAAACATTGCTTTCTTCAGTAGAGTAAGGATTCCACTGTTTGCATTACTGATGTCAGACAGAGATACATTGAAGTCCAAAAGTATTAAGAAATCAATAATTCTGAAGAGTGGATCATAAATTAATGAATGTTTAAAAAACTTTGCAGAAGATTTAAATGTATTTGTGAACGCCCGAAGGACCTCAGTGAATTCTGTCTTGATGCGTAGTGATCATGTTATTTGGGAAGTGACATAATAATTCCTTCAGGGATGAAAACAAAGGGCGTCTCTTCACCTCTTCATCAGTCATATTACATATAAAAATATCCTGTCTGTACCATTGAAGCAATTGCTAAAGAAATTCTTTAGCATGGACTGGAAGTTCTTTAGTATAGCTGAATTGTGCGAGCTGCATGATTATTAATTGCAAGTTTGAATTTCTGCTTGTGACCTGTTGTTTTATTTTCTTCTTCAAATCTTATTCCTTGAGGCTTGCCCCACCCTCTGTGGTTTTATACCTTTTCTCATGAGTATAAATACAACCTATTTGTTTGGTTACTCAGACTGAGGCTTCAGACCAAGGAATTGGAAGTTGCTGCCTCTTGACAGCCTGTGCTTTTTTCTTCTATCATAAAAAGGATCCTAAGTAAAGAACACCAGCAGTGACTTGTGTAGCTTCTGGGCATTTTTTTGTTCTTGTGATCTAAAGTCCACTTATTGTGTTTTCTGTTATTTGGAGGTCATCAAACTTTGATCACTAGGGGGGAGTGTGGGGTTTTGCCTTGATCTTTAAGATCACACTACAGGCTGATTTTTAAAAAACATATATGAAAGTTTTATTTTAAAATTAAAAAAAAAAGCCACGATTCATTTGTATCAATATAAAATGCTTAAGAATGGTGAAATTCAAAACCGCGCTAATTAGGATTACTTTATAAATGGAGCTAGGAACGTAGCTAGTGATACTCAAATTCCTCAAATTCATGCGGGTATTTTGTGAAATATAACGCCGTTCTCCTTTTCTGCATCTATTTGGCCAGATGTGCAAAAGCCTACCACTGGGTCACCACATGTAAGTATGGTGTGGGGGTGGTAAAAAGAGTGATTTGCCATACCATGTGCCCATTTTATCCACTAGAGGCCACATGCTATAATCAGACTGAAAAGATTATTTTCTTGTCTTTTAATGACAACATAATCATTTTTGAACATGTAAATGAGTGTACCCTGTACTAAATAGAAGCAAGAAATCCTTTTAAGTATTAAATCATAGAGTTTTAGCACCAGAAAAAAAAATTGGGGGGCTCATAAAGGACCCTTCAATGGTCTTCAATGGACTTCATGCTTGCCAGAGGTCACTGAGCTAGATAAGGAGATGTTTTTATAACATTGAGCTCATTAATTGACATTAGTTCAATGTTTCCTTTTACACCAATCTATATTGTTATTTATTTTTACAAATTTACTTGCCATGTGATCTTTTAGCCAAGACGGATTTTGTTCTATTACTTCAGTTGCTACTTTCAATCATATGGAAAGAATTAACAAATGCTTCTGAAGTCCATGTCAATTCCATTGTACTGATAGATTTCCTATTTTGGAGGAATATTTTATGAGAGTAAAGAGGAATGAAAACCATTTGAAAACCAGTGTGAATGATTGTATATGAAAGGATAAATATGTTTTTCTTTTCTTTCATGTTGAAATTTATGGTTTTACACTTATTTCTTCCTCAGCGTCTTCAAATTCACCTTTGTTACCCTATTTTCAATTCTCTCACAAATAGAAAATAGTCTAAACAATGTAGTGAGGAAAGTCAGATACCTTTTGAGTAGAAAGCAAATCTAAAGCTTTTATTCAAACTAAGAACATGTCTGGGACTCTCAGATATATCTGACATCTCTAAAGAATGGGTTTATGTCTTCCTAGCTGTGAGGAGTATTGAAGATACTCAAATAATCATCTAGTCATTTATGAACAAACTAAATGATGGCTATATTCACAAAATGGTGCATCAAATTTAGGTAGCACATCAAAGAAAGTCTAAAGCATGTGCTCTTTCACATAAAAGAATATGCCATCTTACCAGAAAAATGGTCACACACACTCAAGTTAAAAAATAAAGAAAGCAAGATATGAATGAAATCTAAAAGTCATAAATATCATAATCACTGGAGGAAGTAAGAAAGCGGATAGGTTTTGAAAGCTGGTTAGAATTTGGTAAGTAGAGAAAAAAGAAGCCTTGTATGCTATGGATAAATCTTTTCAAAGACCAGGATTTGGCAGTCCATGAGCTGAGTTTGAGGAGCCATGAGTTGGCCAATCTGCTCCCATAGTGAATCCATAAGGAAGTAACTGCAGTTAATTTTGAAGCAAAAGTAACAGATTTTGAGTGCCGATAAGAAACTATGGATTTGATTCCTACAGACCAGCATCTCTCGAAATGCTCCTCTGTGCACCAAACTCTGTTAGGAATAAAAATCTGTGTTAAATAGTTGGAAGAAACCTGCCAACCCAAGCCCCATCCTGGAGATTTACATGTTAAAGACCCTGAGGAGATCTGCTATTAAAAATCCATCTGACCGTGTTCAATGCTTTTTCTTTTCTTTTTCTCATCATTTTAAATCTCAAAACCCTTAGTTTGGCCTAACATCCTTGGTGTCATCCAGTCTGATGTGGAATATTCCTCAGAATAAAATTTGGGTATTTCTGCAGAAAATAACAATAAAGTCTTAAACAAGAAAGTGGTACACTGGAATTTCTCTTTTAGAGAGATAAATATGAAAGTTGCATAAATTCAAATAACCCCTGTCCAAGCAGGGATTGGGAAGTACAATCTGTCCAATTTGTGCTTAATGGGTTGTTCTCCATGGTGTTCACCATTTCAACAATTGGATTACTAGATTGTATCGTTTTCAGGCACTTATCAAATATGATAAATCATTGTAATGTTCAATAAGTTTGACAAGATTCTCCCACCAGAATTTATAAAGTGATGAGTTGCTTCAAATTTTAACATACTTAATAAATATTGAATGACCTCCTATAGAAAAACAAAACATATTTAGAAAGCAAAGGAAAATAAGCAAAACAGTAGTGTAAATAATCATAACTTCTCATCAGTGAAGGTAACAATGGAGTAGATAAGTCTTCAGGCTCTATGTAGTGATGAATTAAAATAAATTAAACCACGTTTTGATGTGTTTGTTATTGTTACTGGTTTGAATGCTTACTCATGTCTGGTAGTTGTACCTAAGTGTGATTTTAAAAGAAAATCTCTGAATTCTATAGAAGAAAGAGCTGTCTCCTAGGAAAGGGAGTTTCTGAGCCTGGCTCACCTTGATACTTAGCTCCTCTTGGGGTTATATAGTCAGATTGAGAGGCATTAAGAATTCCTCTCCTGAAAATGCCTAAAACCACAACCATCACTTAAATGGCCATTCAGCAGTGTCAACACAACGCTAGGGTAATAACTCGGCCATAAAAAGCAAGTTCTCCGAAATCTACCGAAGATACAACAAATATGAGTAAATGATAAAAATCAAAGCTTCTTCATAGCAGTTGCACAAGAGGCTGTAAAAATTAAAAGAGTACTATAACAGGAGCTTACTCATCAAATGTGATGCCCTCTGAAAATATTTAAGTTACTTAATTCTTTAGTAAAAATTGTGTGGATAGGAACTATTAAGGTTATCATTACTCTCTTCTATTCAACAAGGAAGAGAAAGAGGGAATATATTTACACATAGGAACACATCCACAGGCCAGCAAATGGTTTTTGTAAAAGACGTCTAAGTGTTCTATTCACTGGAAGATTCATTAAGAAGCTTCCTCCATGGAATGAGAAGAAGGAAAGGAAAAAGCAAAGATTTCATTTAAAAATGGAAAGACTCTGAGAAATTAGTGATTGATATTCTGATATAACAAAATTTGTCAAAATCAATAGGCAAAGCATCTGTACCCATGAAGTTTCCACAAGACAAACAAAACCAGTTTGGATATATGTGTAAAGAGATTTATTGCAAAGAATTGGCTTCCAGAGTTGTGAGTAGGCAAGGCTGAAATCCATAGATTAGGCTATCTGGAAGGGCAGACTGGAAACTCTCAGGCAGGAGCTAAAATCTCTGTTCTGTTCTTAAGGCCTTCCCACTGATTGGATCAGTCCTGCCTAGATTTTGAAAGATAATCTCTTCATCCGAGGTCAACTTCCATTGCAGATGCTAATCACATTTACATGCACTTTCAGCATAACGCTGGGATTAAGATTTGACTGAACGGTTGGGTACTGATAGCCGAGCCAAGATGACATGCCACACTGACCATCACAGTACCTTTCTCTCTTAGTAAAGAAACTTTAGCGCCTTTAGGGCTTAAGGCTAAATTAGTTAGGTTGATCATTTTTCCTGGTCTATGTATGTATTTAGTTAAACTTTATAGTGTACTGAGTCATAGAGACAGTTTATGTAAATGTCTTCAGTTAGTGTTTTCTTAGTTACTAGTTATAAGCCACAAAGAAAAAATTATTATTTTGCTTCCTAAAGGCAAGCTGTATTGAGTGTCAAGCATTCATTAATTCAAAGAATCCATATGAAATGTTCATTATTCAGTATTACTTTCAAAAACATGCTTTGAGATCTCTTCTTGATACCAATCTCTTCCGGTTTTGAGGAAACTAAAATAAATGGTAAATTATTTATAGGGGATAGACGGTTGGAAGGTGAGGACCCCTTGCCAAATGGAGAATGACGAACCAGGCTTAAAGGAGAAGATCGTATACTTCATAATAGTGACCCTGGAAAAGGCACATCCTGAAAACGAGAGCAGTAAATTCATTATTAGCTTGTCCTATTTCTTGTTTTATCTCCTCTATCAAGGAGAATGAGAAACGGTTGGAAAAATATTGATAGAAAGGGAATTAGGTCTACAATATTGAAGAGATTGTAGTTGTTTCTTAGTCTCCGAGATCTGCACGATGATAAGAGAGCATGGTCTTCCATTCTTGGGTTCTCCTGTTGGATTATTCTGCAAGTAAAGCTGTATGCCTGGAGCAGAGTGACAGAGAATAATCTGAGAGGAAAGCAGAAGAAGGAAGGAGAAAACATCTAGGAAAGAGTATATTCCTACTGGATGCAGGAGAGCATGAGCCCCAGTGGACCCTTCTACCATTTGTAGTATAGGGAGCCTGCCCCAGCTCTTTTCATTTTCATTACATTGTATGAAACTTGCAGATTATTGATAAAGAGAGTGAGACTCAGTTGGAACTCAGTGATTTGTTTCAACTCACATGTCAGAGAACTTGTGCTTAGAGGTAAGTTGGTTCACTCACTATTGTTTTCATTTTATTTCTCCATCAAATCTCAGTGCAGGGTGTGAAATGAAGTTATGTGTGAGCAATTTCTCTGACAATTAGTAATAGCTATTTCTTGTCATCAAAGCCAGTAAGTGTCCTGTATGAAAGGACTGACCTAGACTTAATAATTATTGAGATGGGATGTTCGTTTGCTCTCTATTAAATATTTTGCTAAAGAATAAAAATCATTAATTTCATTTTCTACTTTAATGAGATTTCTAGATTTTTAAAATAACAAATATATCAAATTTATCAAAAGTGTTAGTAGGCTCTCCATTAAATATTTTGCTAAAGAGGGACACCTGGGTGGCTCAGTCGGTTAAGTGTCTGACTTCAGCTCACTTCAAACTCATAGTTCGTGAGTTTGAGCCCTGTGTCAGGCTCTGTACTGACAGCTCAGAGCCTGGAGCCTGCTTCGGATTCTGTGTCTCCCTTTCTCTCTCTGTCCCTTCCCTACTCATGCTGTCTACCTCTCTCTCTCTCTCTCTCTCTCAAAAATAAATAAACATTAAAATTTTTTAAAAGCCATATTTTGCTAAAGAATAAAAATAATTCTCAGTTCTATATTTTAATGAGATTTCTAGTTTTCAAAATTGAACATTTGTTAGTCTCTTTAATTGTGAAAACTGTAATAAACTGTAATAAAAGCATACTTTTATTTATGTATACAGAATTTTCCATCAGTGGACTTACAATAAAGAACAGACTCGATATGTAGGCTCTTTGTAGTCATTCTCTCACAACCATTTTTTGGTAAATATGTGTGGTGTAAAACTGGAATGAAAGTAGTTTCTTCTTTCTTCTAATCGAAAAGATGTCAATCTTGAAAGGAAAGTATTGTAAATGTGAGAAAGAGAGACCGGATCTATTGTGGTTTTTTTTTTGTTCTTCTCTTAGGAGTTTTACATCCTTCCCATTCACCCATGTGCCTTTTGTTCAGAGTAATGTATTCTGTGTTAGTATCCTTTTCAGTCCCCTCCAAATGCACGGACTGCCAAAATCACAAGATTATGTACAATGGGTTTATGTTGCGGGCGGCTGTCCACCAGGGACTTAACAGGCTGAAATTGTCAACTTGGACTTACACCAATGGCCTGAAGCTAAAAGGTAAGTGAAATTTCAGCTGTGCTGTAGAACACTTCAAGTGTGTCTCCATTAAGTCAATGATGTTCTCCAAAAAAGAGTTATTTCCAGTCAAATAGACAGTTTGCCTCCAATATCAGATGGCATAAAAGAAAAATCCAATAAGCAAAAAGTCTCAGCCAGATGCCAAGAGGCAGATTATACCCTGGCACCTCTTCTATTCAGAGACGATCTTCATGAGAAGCGGCACATCACGCGATGTCATGTCGGCGTCTTCTCTGAGGGATTATATTTTAGTCTCTGAATGATAATTGGTCAGATGGAAACCTCAGCAGTACAACTTCTATTGGGTTACCAGTCCCCCATGTGGTCTCGAGAACTCTTGATCTGTTGGACCTAGAAAGGAAATACTTCTGTCGACTGTTATCTTGTGTTCGACATACTGCAAAGGTACCTGAGAGCATCATGGTGCGGTTACTCATTGCGATTAGATTTGATACTTTGCTTAAAGACTTTGTCAATTAACTTTCCAGGAAGTAGAAAGCACCTAGTATGTTCCAGTGTGTTGGGTGAACTCCCAATTTTTTCAGCCATTTTATAATTTACCGTTTGTACACTGAGGCACAAACGAAATGTAGTTAAGAGCAAGTTCAAATCCAAATAGCCTTCTTTCAGATCAACACACTCCCAGTAAGTGTTCTAGGACCGTAAGTGGGTTTGCTTTGTTAAGATGGCTTTTTAGTCAATATAAAACACAAGGGTTTTAGTTATGGATATTTAGGGTCATTTGAAAATGAGGCGTGTAGATCTGCCTGTGAATGAGACTCTGAAATGTGGAAAGAAAATATGAGTCAGGTGACCTGACTTGCGGAAAGCACCTTCTCAGGTGAAGATTTTAAGATGAAATATAAAACTACTAAATATAAAGCAATACCCGAATTTTTTTCAAAATCATCCCTGAATTTACTATGTCACCTATTGGATATGTTTCGGGGCATCCAGTCGTGCAGATGATAGAAACATCGGGGCTTCGGGTAGCATCTATTCATTCAATGATATTTATTTATTTGAAAGAAAAAGAGAGACAGAAGGAAAGGAAGAAAGAAAAAGGAAGAAGAGAGGAATGGAAGGAAGGAGGACTCTTAGGTGCCAGGGTATGGGCTAAATATTGGAGTAAAAAAAAAAAAAGCACCTTCTGGTAACTTAGAGTTTATAGGGAAGACTTACGTAAACAACAAGTTTCAGAAGGTGGTAAACCCGATTAAAATAGCATCAGTGCAAAGGGAGTAGAGAAGTGAGGATATTTTCTCTGGCAGGTGAGAGAGGCTTCACACAGGAGATGACCTTAAGCTGAGTCCTCAGTGATGCGCAGGTGGTATACACACAAAACAAAATAATAATAAATAATAATTAATAATAATAAATTAAACGATGCTGAAGTTGTCAACAACAAAATATTGCTGTTCACTTTCCCCTATTTTGGCTCCATTTTGCAGATATAACTTCATTTCTGTCTTTATTTCTCTCTTGCCATATTCTATTACATTTATGCATTCATTCATATTTATTGATCATACCCTGCCCAATATGTAGGATGAGGGACATCACCAACCACCCCCCTTCCTCCCTCTTCTTTCCCCACTTACATTCTTACGTCTTAGTTTTGTCAGGTATATATTTGCTTTATATTGTCAAGATGGATAACGTTTAAATGCTCTTCTGGGGTCATAATTAAGTCTACCTGGTCTATAGGTGATTCTGAAAGCTGAAAGCCAATTATAGATATTTACATTATCAAGATTATATTAAATGGCGTTCACTTGAAAGCCAAGTGGTGGGAAGGATCTCTCTACAATTCACCATCAGCATCCCTCGCACTTTCTAAAGTAAAGGATGCCATCAAGACAGGTAAGTGGATTTTCTTACACACTATAAATAGCTCAACATGGTGCCACATTTGAGTTCACTTCTAATATAGACTATGGCATCTCCTATGGAGTGTTTCCTTCTTGTAGTTTCTAATCACCTCTCATATTTTTGTGTGTGGGGGAAAAACCATATAATTTCTTCACACTTCTGCTAGAATCTTTCCATTGCTCTTCATTGTTTCTTGCAAGAAATGCACCCTATTTGCCTTAACATTTTCTTGGAAATCATTGCCAATATTTTCATGTGGACTGATAAAGGCGTTCCAAGCTTGATACACAGATGTCATCCTGGGATTTTATTTTTTATATCTGCTGAGTTGATTCCACCAACTGGTTTTCAAATCTTGTGATTTGTCTTTTTGTATTTTTTTTTCTGGAGTATCTATCGAGTGAATATTTCAGAAACAGCAATTAGGAAGTAAATATCTTAATTCTGTATATACTTGAAAACACTTTACTTCACACTGACTGACACTCTGGGCATAAACTTTTGTCCTCATTTGTAACTGTAGCAAATGAGCAAACTTGGTCTAAAATGACACAAACGATGTATCTTACAGTTGCATACGTCAGAGGTCCATACAGGTCTCATTGGACTAAAATCAAGGTGCCAAGTCTTTGGGGCACCTGGATGGCTCAGTTGGTTGAGCATCAGACTCCGGCTCAGGTCATGATCTGGTGGTTTGTGGGTTCGAGCCCCACGTCGCGCTCTGTCCTGACAGCTCAGATCCTGGAGCGTGCTTCGAATTCTGTATCTCCCCCTCTCCTTGTCCCTCCCCTGCTCACACTCTGTGTCTGTCTCTCGGTAATAAATAAACATTAAAATAAATAAATAAGGTGTCAGCAGGGCTGAGCTCCTTTCTGGAGGTTCTGCAGAAGAATCCATTTACTGCTCATTCAGGTTGTTGGCAGGATTCAGTTCCTAGTGCTTATAGGATTGAGGTCCCCATTTTCTTGCTGGTTTTAAACTGAGGGCTGTTCCTGGTTTCTACAGATCGCTGCCTTCCTTGGCTGTTAGCCCCCTGTCACCATCTTCAAAGCCAGCAATACTCACATCACACCTCTCGGACCCTTCTCCTATTGTCTTATCTCTCTGTGACTTAACCAGAAAAGGTCCTCCTGAAAAAGTAAAGCCCGTGTGGATATTCCAGGATAATCTCACCAACTCAAGGTCAAAAAACTGAATCACATCTGCAAAGTCTTTTTTGCCATATAAGATAACATTTTCACAGGTTTGGGGAATTAGGTTATGAACGTCTTTAGGAGTCATTTTTCTGCCTTGGATCAAAAGTATATTCCCATAGAAATTTAGAGTCACTACTAATTGGCAAATATAATTTTATATATCTAAAGTATGGGGAGCCTGGGTAGCTCAGTGGATTGAGCGGCTGACTCTTGGTTTTGGCTCAGGGAATGATCTTATGGTTCCTGAGTTCGAGCCCTGCTTCGGACTGTGCACTGACAGTGCGGAGCCTGCTTGGGATTCTCTAAATAAATAAATAAATAAATAAGTAAATAAACAAACATTTAAAGCGTATGACATGGTGATTTGATACACATTTACATGATGGAATGATTAGCAAGATCAAGGTAATGGATACATCTATTACTTCACATAGTTAACTCTTTGTGTGTGTGTGTGTGCATGTGTGTGTGTGTGTGTGTCTGTGTGGTAAGAATGCTTAAGGTCTACTCCTAGCAACTTTCAAGTATACAATACTGTGTTATTAACTATGGTAACCATGCTATACATTAGATCCTCAGAACCAACGTTTCTTGATGAGATTAAAATTAAACCACAAGTATTTCAGGTCCTGTTTTCTCCTGACTTCCTCTTACCTTATGATTTCTGTTAGGTTGTATCTTAAATATTTACTACATACTGTATCAGTAAGATTTATACTGAGGTCAGAGGAGGGGGATATTTGAAACTGAAATTCCAGCTCCAAAAAGAGAGGAAAATATTTGAGATAATTGTTGCCTGTTGGAAAACATTGAAGGAGAAAAAATATAATTAAAGTTAGCCTTCTTTCAGATGCCATCCGAGCATGGATAATCACAGATGCTCTGTGTGGCTGAGACATAATGAGCTTTTCAGTCCTCTCCCTCCTGAACAGTGCGAGGTATTTCCTACCATTTCAACATATGAATATTTTTGCAACACCAGCCCCAAATAAATACTTTCATCCAGAGTCAGTCTTCTTGTTCTGGTGATTACAATAGCAAGGTGGAGAAAATAAATAGGGTCTGCTGTACAAACTAACATTGTAATGAAGATCTAAATTTGCTCGTTATCCCTTGAAACAGCAGTTAGGAGGTACAGAGGGGACGGGATATTGCTGTTCTTTTGCGTACTCTGCAAGGAGAAGGAAGCAATTTGAATAAAATATCTGACAAATAAACTGTTGGGAATTTGTCAGAAGTGTGTTCGTGGTCTCCGCAGGAAGTCCATGCAGAGAGTGGAAGGCCTGTAATGATGAGGAGGTCTTTGCCTGCGTCTACATACATTGAGTCCCAAGGAGATCTCTTCTACAAGAATGTCTGTCCCTGAGCATGCGCCACGGGGGTTCCTCCTACTCCACCCTAGGCCAGTCCAAGAGCTCAAATCCAAAAGACTTCTCCGAGGGGTTATTTAAGATGTGGTGACGTTTTCTATATGCTTCCTATTTAATTTACACCCCGATTGGTGACCTATGTAATCAATGCCTGCCTGATCCAATTATTTATTTTCAAATATATTTCTGGCTTCCACCCACCACAAAGAACTGGAGAATAGGACGTGTCTTTGATAAAGCTGCCTTTAAAGAGAACCGTAAAAATGGCTTGCTAGGCTACGTTTTAAATAAGAAAGCCTCGTTCCTCGGATAAGTCACTCCATGATTTTAAAACTAGTGGAATAGGTAATATGTTAAGAGTTTTATTTTGTCGTGATTTTTAAGTTAAGATTTTAAAGATTTGGTGAAAAATAACTTTAAGAAATCATTTAAGTTGATTTAAAATGACCTTATGTCTTAAGGTTACAAGTTGAAATATCTACACATTTAAACAGTCTATAAGAAATAGTATCTGATTTAAAAAGGGGGATGGGGGGTAGTTACAACATACCATATGATAAAATAAATGTAGCTTCTACCTATCTGAAGTGAGAAGTGAATTATGAGTTTGAAGTTTCATCATAAAGATTAGCCATTCTGTTTCCCCTACACTTGAAACTAAAGACTTTTTGCCAATATATAGATATAGATATGGATATAGATAGATATGGATTAGATATAGATATCTATATATTTATCCATATAATAAATAAATCGTATTTTATAATATCCATATAATAAATATAATCGTTTTTAACACAAAAACAAGGTTATAGACTGATTTCCATATTGAGGAAGATAGTCAAAATTGCTTTGGCAATTGAAAAGTGTGTAACAGACTGTCGTTGTGATTTTTTTTAAATATATCAAAAATATGTTTATTTTTTGCTATCTAACTGGGAATTCTTTTTGGTTGTAGGCCAATCAGTAGGGAGAGCTGAGGGCTTCTGTTCTCACTTGTATGTGGGAAGGGTCTAGTCTAAAGACTCTGAAGGACTTCAGTCTCAGGGTCATGGTGTTCATTCATGTTCTCTGAGATTTCATCACTCTCTCTTAGGACAGAAGGCTTTCCAATGAACCATTCTTGGGGTCACATGTATGGCCTTACACTTCCGGCTATCCCAAACTCAGACACCTCTCTGGAATGATCCAACGCCAACAGGACAATAATGTGGTTTTCCTTACTTGGTGTATCTGCACAGTAGCTTTCTGAGCCTGGACACTCAGGGACCCATTGGAAACATTGTGACCTCCTTCTATGTTCACTTTTCCAATCCTTAGCCGCCTTAGAGCTTTCCAGGGCTTGTGAATATTTGCTATTACAACAGCAAAATAAGTTTTGCTTCCCCCATCATCTAATTTCTCGCAGCAGTGAAACTGAAACACCAGCGCAGGCTGGCCACTGAGCTCAGGCCAGGGTGCTGGGTATGAGTCCCAGGTACAGAACGGGCATGCCTGGCAGAGCAAGGAAGGAACATCAAAACTTGCTTCGTAAAGCTAATACTCTTTCTCCTAAAGAGGGTCCTTTGGTTTCTTTTCAAAACCTGAATAAGGGTACTAGGCTTGACTGGATATCTTTACTAACTCGGGTGGAAACAGCCCAAATGAATAGGTAAAATGTGTACTACCTGCTGTATAATGTGTTAACAAACTGGCAAGTAGCTCAATAACAAGCAGAAGTAAAAGTTTAAGATCAGAAATCAATGAAATACAAAACAAAAATAGCAAATCTAACACACCTTTAAAGAAACTGAACAAGAAAATAAAAAAGAGGAGATAAAAATTACTAATACCAGGAGTGAAAAAAGTGACATCATACAGACCTTGAAGGTATTAAGAGCTAATCAGGAAAATTACAAACCACTTAATGTCGGTAAAAATAAATAAAAATGTGACACATCAAAACAGTTATGCAGCAAAAATGGTTTTTGAGTTACATCTGTAGTCTTCAATGTTTACATTAGAAAATAAAAGAGTGGAAATCAATGAGTTAAATGTCCAATTTTTAAAGTTGGGGAAAAGCTACTAATAAACTAAATAAGAGAGAAGAAAATGAATAAAGATGATCATAAAAATCATTGAAACACAACAGGGAGATACACAACGGGGAGGCTCAACTAAGCCAAACATAGTTCACAGATAAAATTTACAATATGGACAAGCCATTGGCAAAACTAAACAAGAAGAAAAGAGGAAAGGCACAAGTAAACAATTTTAGGCATTTTTAAATGTCATGTTTAAAAATCTGTTTAAAATAGAGGGATAGTAAAAATAATTTTTTCTTAACATATTTTGAACTCAGAAGAAATTGACACATTAAAAAAATGTACTTACCAAAGCTTCCATGAGAAGAAACAAGACATTTAAATAATTCTATAAGTACTGGGGCACCTGGGTAGCTCAGTCTGTTAAGCATCTGAGTTTGGCTCAGGTCATGACCTCACAGTTTGTGGGTTCGAGCCCCACATGGGGCTCTTTGCTGACAGCTCAGAGCCTGGAGCCTTGTTTGGCTTCTGTGTCTCCCCCTTTCTCTGCCCCTCCCCTGCTCGTGCTCTCTCTTTCTCTCAAAAATAAATAAACATTAAAAAATTAAAAAAAATAATTCTATTGTTCTAAAGGAACTGCATCAGTAGTTAATATTTTTTTTCACAGTAACATAATAAGAGAAACAAGTGAACATTTTATTTTTTTAAGTTTATTTATTTTGAGAGAAAGTGCATGCACGTGAGCAGGGGAGGAGCAGAGAGAGAGGGGGAGAGAGAATCCCAAGCAGGAGGAGCCCGACAGGGGCTCGAATTCACAAACCCAGGAACCATGAGATCATGGCCTGAGCCAAAACCAAAATTGAGATGCTTAACCGACTGAGACATCCAGGCACCCCAAGAAACAAATGAATATATCAAACAGTCAAGGAACAAATAGCTTTATACCAACTACTTCAAGTACAGAGCTACAGTCCAAGACTCCCAGCGAATGCCTGAAACTGAGGATAGTACCAAACCATGGCCATACTATGTCTTTTTTCTACACATACATACTTATGATAAAGTTTAATTTATTAAGTTAGGCACAGTAAGAAATTAACAATAGTAACAATTAGTAAAATAGAACTATAACCATGTACTCTAATAAAAGCTCTCAAAGTATCTTGTACTGGCTGATCCTTCTTCCTGTGATGAGGACAACGTGAGATGATGAAAGGATAAAGGGAAGTGAGTGGGACAGGCACTGTGACATCGTAGCGTTAGGCTATTGTTGACCTGATGATACATCAGAAGGAGGATCATCTGCTTCTGGAGGATGGTTGACTGCTGCTAAATGAAACTTCCAGTAAGGGGTGGGGTTAAAACTACAACTTATATCAAGGTCCTCACACTGAAACCTGACAAGAACAATATGGGGGGGGGGGAGGAATGTACATGGTTATCACATTTAATAATTTGCATGTACAATTCTTCAAATATAAACAACTTGAGTCTAGGAATAAATTTAAAAATCTCATAAATCATGAACAAGTTTGTGAGAGGTATAAGTGAACTTTTCTAAAACTGATCTCCTCAGGCTGTACTCCCAAAGAGGAAGAAACCGGCCTCTTACAAAACTGATGTCCTGCACGGTTTCATGGAGAGCCATGTGGGCCCAGTGCTTAAGACAGAATGCCCTGGGGGTGCCTGGGTGGCCCAGTCGGTTAAGCCTCTGACTTTGGCTCAGGTCATGATCTCATAGTTCATAGGTTCGAGCCCTGCGTCAGGCTCTGTGCTGACAGCTCAGAACCTGGAGCCTGCTTCGGATTCTGTGCCTCCCGTTCTCTCTGCCCCTTCCCGGCTCGTGCTCTGTCTCTCTCTGTCTCAAAAATAAATAAAGAAAAAAAAAACACAGAATGTCCTGCTGTGCCTCAGGCCTTGCACCCCAGCCATCTCTCCCCGACTGTGATGTTGTGATTTACAATAAGAAATATTGGAGCACCTGGGTGGCTCAGTTGGTTAAGTGGCCAACTCTTGATTTCCACTCAGGTCATGATCTCACAGGGTTTGGAGTTTGAGCCCCACCTCAGCCTCTGGGAGGAGCCTGCTTTAGATCCTCTGTCTCCCTTGTACTGCCCCTACCCACCTCAAAAATAAATAGTCTCTAAAAAAACTTAAAAACAGAAATATACATTTGGTCTTTGACCTTATTTCTTGCACAGAGCTTCTAAAAGTCCTGGAATTTCTCTGTTATGTTAACAAGTGACTCTGGGAGCCTTCAGGGCAGATTGCTTGGAGACAGTGACTTTCAGTCCCACCCCCTGACCTCCGGAGAGGGGAGAGAACCTGGAAGTTGAATCACTTGCCAGTGACCAATGATTTTCTCAATCATGCCTATAACTGAAGTCTCCACAAAAACCCAAAAAGATGGAGATTAGAGAGTTGCCGGGTTGGTGAACATATGGAGATTTTGGTCAGAGAACCATCATTGGAGAGGGTGTGGAAGCTTCAAGACCTTCCCACATACCTTGTCCTACGGCTTTCTTCAGCCAGGCTGTTCAGATGAGTGTGATGGACTGAATATTTGTGCACTCCTCAAATTCTTATGTTGAAGCTCTTGCCCCAGTGTGATGGTCTATGAGGTGTGATGGTCTTTGAGAAGTACTTAGGTTTAAATTAGGTCGTGAGAGTGAGGGTCTCATGTTGGATTCGTGTCTCTAGAAGAAGAAGGGGAAACCAGAGTTTGCTCCTTCTCCACCATCGGAGAACACAGAGAAAGAAACCATCTGTAAACCATAGAGCAGCGCAGCTCTCAACAGAACCTGACTCAGCTGGCACGCCAATCTCACACCGGCAGCCTCCAGAACTGTAAGAAATACACCACCGGGTCTCTGGTATTTTTTGGCAGCTCTGGCTGAGGGAGTTTGCCTCACCCTCAGTGCAGGGAATGTGCTCCTGACAAATGTAATGAGCTTTCTCCCAAGGCAGCCGGGCATAGCAGTTCCTTCAACAAATGCAGACCAAACCCCGGATTGCACCTCTGTTGAATTCCCCTTGTTCCGGATTTGATGGTGCACATGCCATCAGAACTAGGCATTCCAATAGAGGTACCACTTCAGCTGAGGACTAAACCAAGAAGAAGAGAGAATATTATCCTGTGTTTTTTTACTCTATTGAACATTTTCATGCTTTGGGGGGAGGGGATGGATACCTTAGACAATTTATTTCCAACTCAAAATAACCTGGGTGAAATAAATAAGTAAACAAACAAAAATAAATAAATAAATTAAAAATGAACATGGATGCATTTTTTCCCTACATTTGCAAGGCATTTTTCTTTTTTCTGAAGGAGCTTCTCATTCATTACTGTGATAGTCATGTCATTTATTGGAGTTTACAGGGAGGGGGTAGAGTTAGATCTGCCCCAGATGCTGTCTCCCAGTTCTGCCATCAGGTGACTGGCAGAGCCAGTTAGGGTTCCCCATTTCCAGCCTAGGTCATCTAGGACTAACAGAGATATGCCACACGGTGATAGCCATCTGTAGAAGTTGTGGGCCAAATTACATGAAAGAAGTTTTTCTGCCCATCAGCCCCATTTTGTATAAATAATATAAATAGTTATTTTAATTTTTTTTGATGTTTTATTTATTTTTGAGGCAGAGAGAGACAGAGCGTGAGCAGGGGAGGGGCAGAGAGAGCGGGAGACACAGAATCCGAAGCAGGCTCCAGGCTCCGAGCTGTCAGCACAGAGCCGGAAGCGGGGCTCGAACTCACAAACCGTGAGATCATGACCTGAGCCGAAGTCCTACGCTTAACTGCCTGAGCCACCAGGCGCCCCTATAAATAATTATTTTACAACACAGATCCCCTCACTAAACACCACAAAAGACAGGGTAGCAAAAGGTCTGGAGCACATAACTTTTGAATTGAATATGCCATCTCCTTTGAACAGACCCAGCTCTACTCTCTTTGTGCTTAAAACTCAAGTACCAGAGTAGTATTGTTACTGTTAAGAAGCCAAAGAGTCCACTTGCTCTACTCCTCGCTTAGACTTACAATGCAATATAGTCCATCAGCAACTGAAGAAGCAGGCATGCTGTCTACGTATATCATCAAAACAGTTCATCTCCCTGCACGATAAAACCTGAAATAAAACGATTCAGACCAGATGGACTGCCATTCAACCGCCCGCAGAAGGGTACAAAACATACAAAATAAAACAGGTTTTACCTTACTGGTGTGCTAAAGCCATCTTGCAGGTACTAGCTGAAGAAAACAAACAAACAAAAAAATATATATGTATATAAATATAGTGTATATATAAATTGTGTATATGAGGCAAATTCACACATATACACACTGACACAAACATAGATACGATCTGGAAGAAAATAACAAAGGTCCACTTAGTTTTATCTTCCTGCTGGTTTAATTATAAAATAATGTGCCGCTATGCCCCATTTTTTAAGTGTTCATTTGAAGCATATCTCTGGGGTTCCTGCCTTTGGCACTGTGTTAGCTGCGTTACAGGAGCTGACCACTGCCCTGCCCGCGCGGCGTTGGAACAGCACAGAACAAATCCCTGCCCCTTGCGCGGCAAAGGCTTACGATGCCACTGTGTCACATATGTTTCCAATTAATCTCCTGCCAGGCTCTCTGACTGAATTACACAATCCCTGAAATGTTTTAAAGGCTTAACTAATTCGAAGCATAACCATAGGTTAAACACTGTTGAACTATCAAACGCAAACTATATGTTTAACATAAGCAAATCGTCTCACAGATACAAACGTGGCCGATGGGGTGCTATCATCAGGAGAGGGAAATGCCTTTGTCTTATTTTGTCCTTATACCCAAAACATTATAGTGCCCATTTTTAAATACTAAAAATAAGGTACAAGGAGAATTTTCCATTTATTACAGTATAGACAAACAATCTGAATAATTCAGGCTGTGTTTACAGAGCACAAAGTGAGGCTCAGATTTCATAAATATTCATGATTAGTATGGGTAAGCAGTCCAGATAATTCAGAAGCCATCCTATCCCTGAATGGTTCAATTTGCTGGAATAGAGAGAACCAATTTACCAGATAATTATGACATCTCCATTTCACCACTAAGTATAGAACCAAAGAGGAGAAAATACCTCCTTATTTTTTACCTTAATTCAGATGGTTGTTTCATTTTGATTATGTGGGATTATGTGGATTTGGTTATGGAGGGAGCTTATTCAGATTCCTGGCCTCTATTTTCAACATGGTGTTTCTCTTTCGCTCCATTTCCTTATTCTCACTTTCTGCCCTTGATAGGGACAGTGTGCAGGAGAGACCAGCCCTCAGGTCCAAATTCCCTGTGATTTCTCCCGATTAGGTCATCCAGCACCTGGTGAAAATGTTACTCAGAAGGCAGTGACACTCTCTACTGCGGGAAATGAATGGTTTCCTTTACAAGGACAGTCCAGAAAAATAGGTCAGCTTGTAATTATAAGCCTCGCTGAGCAGGGAGTAACAGAGTGACATCGAAGATTTAGGCAAAAATTTTAAAACCCCTGTCCTTTTACTTATCTGTACTGCTTCTTCTTCCAATAAATCTCTTTAGTAGCTAGAAAATTGCTCCAGAAGAGAAAGTACTGATGACTTGGCGGTGGAAAACAGTCAACGAAAAGGTAGTTTAATCCAGATCCCCCATTTTACTCATAAACACTTCACTGCTAAAATCTAAAGAGTTTTTAAAAAATCTATAACTCAGCACCATTGTCACATCTAACAAAATCAATCACATTTTTAAAAAATTATTTAATGCTCAGCTCGTGTTCAATTTTCTCCAAGATGCTTTTTTTTATAAGTGACTTTATTTTGTTCAAATTGGGATACACGCAAAGTTTGTATTTGTTTGGCATCGTGATAGAAGGTTCTTAACTCGTCCCGTGTCTTCCTGTCTCCATTTCTTCATGCTATCGATTCGTCACAGTATCAGGTCTTTGTCTTATGTAGTTACCCGCATTGGGAATTTGCTGATGGCATCTTCATGAACCTCTGTGCTATGTTCCTCTAGCCTGGAATTTTTGTGTTAACTGGTTTTAGATTTAGGGGGTAGATGAGATTTAGGTTAGATTTTCGGCCAGAAAGCTTCATAAATGGTGCCGTGTTGGGGCACCTGGGTGTCTCAGTAGGTTGACCATCAGACTCTTGATTTCTGCTCAGGTCATGATCCCAGGGTGGTGGAATTCCATGCCCAGCGTGGAGCCTGCTTAAGACTCTCTTTCTCTCTCTCTCTCTCTCTCTCTCTCTGCTCCTCTCCCCAATTTGCACTCTCTCTTTAAAAAAATTCAAAAAAAAAGGTGCTGTGTATTTCCTTTACATCATATCAGGACAACACATAATGCATGGCTGTCCCACTTATAGTACTGTTAAAATTGGGCTGGATATTGTCAGCCTTGTCTGCCCATTTCAAGTCTCCTTATTAGACTTTCAAATAAGGGTAGCAGTCAAGCAGTCATTGATTATTGACTTCATACATTATTTCAACTGGAAGTTGCAAAATGACAAAGGTCTGATCTATCATTCGTTCTGTTTTTTATGAACTAGAATTCTTCAGTATAGAAGAATTTTCTTTCATCAGCTGTTTGTTTATCATAAAACATAGTTTATGCAGGAGAGTTGGTATAAACACTCGGTTCTTCCTCCAACTCCAACTTCTTTTGTTGAAATATTTTTTAGAATAATGAGTTGGTACCCTAGCAACCTCTAGTGGTGATCAATAAGGATTTAAAACATTTTTTTTAATTTATAAAGTAATAATAATAAATAAAGTTAAAAATTGTTTTAGTTAACTACAGACTTGGACTTTTAAAATGCTTGATATATTTTAACCCACTGCAGTCATTATTTTATTTGATACTACAATTATCAAATTGTAGAGAGAGAGGTTTCCCTCTCTCTTTGACATGTCCCCAGTAGCATGATGTCTTCCTCCCTTTCTGACATAACAAAATATTCCAGATGCACCTTGTATCTTTCCTTTCCCAAACCTGGAATCAGCAATTTCTCCTAGAATCTTTCAACATTTTTATGGGAAATAGTATTTTTTAATATGAAATTTATTGTCAAATTGGTTTCCATACAACACCCAGTGCTCATCCCAACAGGTGCCCTCAATGCCCATCACCCACTTTCCCCTCCCTCCCTCTCCCCATCAACCCTCAGTTTATTCTCAGTTTTTAAGAGTCTCTTATGGTTTGGCTCCCTCCCTTTCTAACTTTTTTTTTCCTTCCCCTCCCCCATGGTCTTCTGTTAAGTTTCTCAGGATCCACAAAAGAGTGAAAACATATGGTATCTGTCTTTCTCTGTATGACTTACTTCACTTAGCGTAACACTCTCCGGTTCCATCCACGTTGTTACAAAAGGCCATATTTCATTCTTTCTCATTGCCATGTAGTATTCCTTTGTGTATATAAACCACAATTTCTTTATCCATTCGTCAGTTGGTGGACATTTAGGCTCTTTCCATAATTTGGCTATTGTTGAGAGTGCTGCTATAAACATTGGGGTGCAAGTGCCCCTATGCATCAGCACTCCTGTATCCCTTGGGTAAATTCTTAGCAGTGCTATTGCTGGGTCATAGGGTAGATCTATTTTTAATTTTTTGAGGAACCTCCACACTGTTTTCCAGAGCGGCTGCACCAGTTTGCATTCCCACCAACAGTGCAAGACAGTTCCCATTTCTCCACATCCTCGCCAGCATCTATAGTCTCCTGATGTGTTCATTTTGGCCACTCTGACTGGCGTGAGGTGATATCTGAGTGTGGTTTTGATTTGTAGGGAAATAGTATTTAAAGACCATGTGGTATACCACTTTTGAACTTGTATTCCTTTTTTGGTAGGAGCCACTGCTGACTGAACTGATTTGGGCTCTTTCATGTATGAATAGGATATCCTCTGAGCTGAGAATGTCCAAGAAACTTGGTGCAATTGTCATGGCTATTTTGAGGTCAATCTAGGAATAGGATTTTGTCTATACAACTAAGGTACTACTTGTTCAATTTCGAAGAGTTATTCTACATGTACGGAATGAACAAGAATGATAAAATCAGAAGAGAAAAAATATATAAACATATATATTCTGTTTTATACATATAAACTTCTACATATATATGTAAGCATATATATGTAAATTTATGTATATGCATATGTATTTATATGCATTTATATGTATTTATATGTATTTAATTTATATGTAATTTATATGTGTTTATATGTATTTATATGCATAAAGCTAATGATAAAGTGGTTGTCCTAAATTTGCAAGGGTTTCCCAATAAATAATCATTTGATATAATTTATGTTTCATTAGTTTGGGATAATTTTTGACCACAGTAAATGAGATTACAGTAGAAACTCAGACTCTTGATGCAAGGGTTGAGAAGTAAATATCCGTTTATGAAACAAATTCTTGGTTATTAGCTATTGCTTATTGTGGTTGTTATTATTGTTCTTCTTCTTGTTATTATTATCATTATTCACACTCATTCTCGCAGCTGAGGAAAGCACCTGTACTATAATTAAGCAGCTCTGGGAAACCAGAACTGTCTCTTGGAAATCCCTTGATCTTAACAGATCAAGGTACATGACAAATATGCTGGTAGATGTTTATTCATAGCCATTTCAAGTACTCACATGTTACTCCATCCTCTTTTCTGATCGACTGGAGCACTTCCTCTGCGTAAGACACAATCAGAGACAGCAAGAGAAGTCCTGGCAACAGGAAAAGAAAGAGCCAAAGTTTTTCCTCTTCTCATTCCCTCTTTCCAAGTACAGATGAGAGCATGTGGTATGTTACACACTGGTGCATAGTGACTGCAAACTTCCATCATAGATGATACCAACGTGAACCTGATCCGTTTACCTGTGGAGTTAGAATGGCTCGAATGGAATGTATAACCACATTTGAACAACTTTACCGTCTATCAAGATGTCAGCGTCACGGAAGATGTTTCTTTCAAATTAGTCATGTTTTTTTAAAATGTCTTTTTTAAATGTTTATTTATTTTTGAGAGAGACAGACAGAGAGACAGAGAGACAGAGTGCAAGCAGGGGAGGGGCAGAGAGAGAAAGGGAGACACCGAATCTGAAGCAGGCTCCAGGCTCTGAACTGTCAGCACAGAGTCCTACGCGGGACTCAAACTCAAGAGCCGAGAGATCACAGCCTGAGCCGAAGTCGGACACTTAACTAACTGAGCCACCCAGGCGCCCCTTAAAAATGTCTTTGAATTGTTTTCAGTTTGTCTAAATCTTTGCCTCTTGGTTAAAGCTTGACAATTTTAGTATTTCTCTAAATTTCCACAAAAATTATACAATTTCTCGGCTTATGGAAGTATTCTTTTTTTCTGAATTCTTCTTCATTAGCATTAAGATATCTTCTTACACAGTTATCTGTCAGTCACACACCTGACTTCATTCCACAATTCTTTAGATTTTATTTTTCTTTGTTATATTTAAAGTCTCTAGTCTTTCGATAAAATAACTTCAGGAGACTTACTCATTTTGAAAACAATTCTATGGGGCTACATCATCACATCTAAGTAAATGAAATTTACATTTTTACATGCTTTCAAAGGAAAAGAAGAAAAACGTTAAATTATTAAATCTTTTGTCAAAATGCTTTAAAATTCTCTTTTTTATTTGTCAGATATTTTTAATTGAAGCTGTTTCTTAGAAAATGAATTCCTTATTTTAAAAAAAACCCTCTGAATTCTTCTTTTATCTATACATTAAACAGCTTATACATCTTTTATTCCTTTAATTTTAAATGCCAATATTTTACCTCTCGGTACTTTCTGCATAGAAGCTCCGCAACAGAATGCTTATTCTGCGATGCTTATTCTGCAATTCTTTATATAAAGGTGAATAACTATTCAAAAATGATTACAAGCTGATGATCAAAGTCTAATATACGCTATTGTGCTACAAAGTGGATGGTGACACATTTTGGCAGACCATGCACGGCCCAGTCTCTTTGCCATATAGATGGTATGATAGGAACACAGTAGTGTGCAATTTGTCACAGTGAGATGAAGCATATATGATAAAGCAAGACCCTTGAATATGGATAAACCGGTGCTCTAGCCGATTGAAGGGAACTCAGTGCCCCGACCTCAAGGTTGACCATCTAACTCCTGGAGAGAACCAGGAAGTATGTCTTTTGATTGATTTCCGTTATTCTCTCATATAGTTCCTACGTTACCGATTTGCTGGAAAAACCAATCGAAGGCACCTTAAGCTAACTTGGAATATTATTTTCATCAATCTTTGAACCCACACCAGATTTATTGTACAGCTTAGCTTACGTACAGTGAAGTATTAGACAGTGAACGACATTTAACAATTCCTTTGTTCCCAAAGATGTCAGGGATTAAGACAGAATCTCCACCATCTTCTTTGGGGTGTGGAAAACGTGGTGTGAGTTGGCTTTGTTGGTGTGCACTCACACACGTCTGGCTGCTCCATATGACCACAGTCTATGGCAGCTGTGTATCAGTGTCACCTTAAATCCCGCTTCATATTTACTGGTTGTTAGTGATTTTAACCTTATTTTTGCAGCTGAGAATACAACCTTGCATATTAAATCCCCTTACCTTTTCTTAAATCACCTGCACCCATATCTCTCCCAATAGCCAGAGATCCACGTCTCCTAATTTTTAGATATTAGGAATGTCTTCCATTCGATATGAATACCAAGTAGTTATGAACATTAGCATTTGTTTGGGCATCGAAATTAACTAGCAATGATTTATAAGGAGCAGGAATGAAGCAGCATTTGCTGTGTGATGCTCACTACGTGCCAGTTCTTAATCTACATATATCTGTGTAAACAATCTCCATTTTAATTTTTCAAAGTAGACAGTATTATGCCCAATCTGCAGGTCGGTAAACTGAGGCAAAAGAATCATAACACTAGCCAACAATCACTGAGCATTTATGCTGTGATGAGTGCTATGCTAAGTGCACACCGAATCCTTACAAATCCAGGAAAGAGCTGTTATTCTCATACCCATTTTTTAAAATTTTTTTAATGTTTTTATTTATTTTTGAGATAGAGAGAGACAGAGCATGAGCAGGGGAGGGGCAGAGAGAAAGGGAGACACAGAATCTGAAGCAGGCTCCAGGCTCTGAGCTGTCAGCACAGAGTCCGACGCGGGGCTCGAACTCACGGACCGTGAGATCATGACCTGAGCTGAAGTCAGATGCTTAACCGACTGAGCCACCCAGGCGCCCCTCTCATACCCATTTTAAAATTTTTTTTTTCAACGTTTATTTATTTTTGGGACAGAGAGAAACAGAGCATGAATGGGGGAGGGGCAGAGAGAGAGGGAGACACAGAATCGGAAACAGGCTCCAGGCTCCGAGCCATCAGCCCAGAGCCTGACACGGGGCTCGAACTCACGGACCGCGAGATCGTGACCTGGCTGAAGTCGGACGCTTAACCGACTGCGCCACCCAGGCGCCCCTCTCATACCCATTTTAAAGATAAAGAAACTGTGGCTGAAATAAGGTTAACAACTTTGTAAGTTAAGCTGTGGTGTGTGCAATGTCTTGCTGCAATAGCTTCATTGTAGGAGTCACTGCTCTAAGAGGCCCGGAGTCTTCAGGGCTGTGTAAATTTGAGGGGGAAAATCCATTTTCTACTTTAAAGTTTGCCATTATTAATAATGTAACAGGATTAAGGGGAATCGAAAGCCTTTTCCCGCTCCCATTGGAGGGATCAGGCGAGCTACAGTGTAGGAAGACCTTTTCCCACCAGGCATTAGGATCAGTGCTTGAAATGTCCTTATTCACTCTTCCCCACATGAGACACATAGCATGATCCCATTTTACAACAAAAGTAGCTGGGCATTGGAGGGGTGAAGAAAGTGGCCCAAGGTTTCCCAGTTAACAAGGGGGCGGTCTGGGATTCTGAGGCCAAGCACATCTGTGGCTGTAGCAAGTTGACAGATCACAAGGATTTGGAGGACTTTCGCGGGTATGAAGGCCTCCTGAGTCTCAAGCCCCCATGCCAGCCCCTTCCACACTGTCAGACTTCTTCAAGCTGCCATACATTTTTGCCTTTTCTGCCTTTACAGCTCTGGGACCCATTTAAACAGGCAGCCCTGCTAATGACAAAATCCTGTATCCACTCAAAGAAGCCAGCATGGTGTGCGTGACCCATGTCTCAGAATCACCGAATCTACTACCTATTCACCTCCTTCCTCACCTTAGTAACATCTCAGTTTCTAGTCAGTTTCCCTATACGTGTGATTCTATATTGGATCATACCTTAGCCGGTATCCCTGTAACATTGGACCAGACTGTTACACTTTATCCGGCTCCCTCTGACCCTTAGAAAACCCACACACAAGATATATAATCTCTTTGAGTCTTCCTTTTCTGCTGAGCAGTTAAAATCATAACATCTCCATCACCGGGTAGAGATAAATTCTATAACTATGTCAAAGTACTTTGAAAAATGGTCAAGTGCCAAACCCACCTTACTTATTATCATTAATAACCCATATTACATATCCATGTGTCTAGGAACAAGAGCAGTAACAGGTATAGAATGTGCCAATAGGTACAGGAGAAAGACGACTAATACTTACTGAGTGTCTCCTACCGAGGGCTTTCCGTATTCTGAAGGTGTAGAGGGAGGCCTAATAAGAGTCTTCAGTAAGAGGAAAGTTAATCAATTGTAAATAATTGCAGTGCAGAAAATAAACTCTAACAGACGCAAACAAACAATGGAACTAGCATTAGCTGAGCTGTGTCCTCCCTCCACTCTTGCTGTCCACACAGGACTGTAGCCTAGCTTCCAGTAGCCACATTCACACAGTACAGTCACCAGCCGCTCCCTGCCCCCAAGTTTGTTGGTCTAAAGGTGAGGGAGGATCTATTCTAACTGAACCAAGGAGAATCCCTTCCTTGGAACTTGGCTTTTGACTTTGGTAAGTCTACTCATTGTAAGCTCGTATTCACAAGAACTGCTGGTTGGCCAGCCCACAAGACCTCTCTGCCCCTGGACTCCTCTCCACTGTTTACGGCAGCTTCCAAGGAAGAGGCTTATGAGTGCTCAGCTCTCCATTGTTGGAGCTGGTGTCTGGAAGGTCACCCTGGAGAGACCACTGCTACCCTTGCATCTAGATTTGCTGCTGCTACTTTTAGGGCACATTGCCCTGCGGTCTTCAAGGCTTTATATCGCGTGTTGTACCACATGCTGCATGCCCTCAAGGCCTCACTGGCCCAAATGAATTCTTAGTTCTGAATAGATTGGGGAAATATCCCTCTTCCATAGAGTTTGGATGTAATTCCTAAATGTGGATAGTTTTTGTGAGTACCGGTTGTCATGAAACAAATCATGTATAAACTTAACGACTTAACTATCATTTCTTAAGATTCTGTGGGTCAGGAATTAAGGCAGGACAGGTGCTTTAATGGACAGGGTTTTTTGTTGTTATTCCATATGATGTTGGCTGGGACGGCTTATGTGAATCCGTTCCGATGGGAGTGGAACGCTGAAGATGGCCTTTTTATTCTCCAGGCCTCTTACCAAGGGGCCTCTACTTATTTACTCTAAGAGATTGCGTAAACAGTTATTTACACAACATGGTGGCTGGTCTCCAAGACAGAGGTTTTCAAGGAGAGTGCAGAAGCTGACATACCTCTCAAGGTTCAACTTAGAAGTCCCAGAATATATCTTCTACCACAGTCTTGGTCAGAGAAGGTCACAAGATCAGCCCGGTTTCAAAAGATGGGGAAAAGACACCCCGCTTCTTAAACATGATGAGTGTCATATGCATCCAGAAGGGGAAGAATGGTTAGCAACCATATACAGAGACTACCACTGTAATAAATAGACACCAGGCTGACTTCACCACCCTTTCCCTCCTCTCACCTCCAGTGGAGGCACTAAACCAACCTTTCTCTCCACAAGTTCTCTTTCCCCATGCACATCAATATATGTAAGAGATCATCAATGAAAGTGTGTTTTCAATGCAGACGTCATTGAGGTAGTGGTGTTACAAACCACCAGGTGTTACAAACTACTACCGATCTGTTTTGGCTCAACAGATAAGTAATTTACATTTCTCATTTTATTTAAGTTTCTTAAAGCCGATTAGGTGAATCTTTTTTTAAATTTTTTTTTTCAACGTTTATTTATTTTTGGGACAGAGAGAAACAGAGCATGAACAGGTGAGGGGCAGAGAGAGAGGGAGACACAGAATCGGAAACAGGCTCCAGGCTCTGAGCCATCAGCCCAGAGCCCGACGCGGGGCTCGAACCCACGGACCGTGAGATCGTGACCTGGCTGAAGTCGGACGCTTAACCGACTGTGCCACCCAGGCGCCCCAAAGGTGAATCTTATTCTTCCTATTTTATACATAAGGATTCAGATAGAGCCAGGTAAAATTCACAACGTCACACAACGATAAACGAGTGAGCTGCAATCATGCCCATTGTCCATCTAAATTCAAAACCCCAGTTAATGACATTGCGCTTTACTGCCTCTCTTCAGGCTCATTGGAATAATTAAGAAAATGGTTCTGGGGTGCCTGGTGGCTCAGTTGGTTAAGCGTCCAACTCTTGATTTTGGCGGTCACCATCTCATGGTTTGTGGGGTCAAGCCCCATGTCGGGCTCTGTGCTCATGGCATAGAGTCTGCTTGGGATTCTCTCTCTCACCTCTCTCTCTGCCCCTCCCCTGCTTGTGCTCTCTCTCTGTCTTTCAAAATCAATAAATAAACATTAAGAAAGCTTTAAGAAGAAAGAAAATCATTCTTACTTCATTCATGAAATGTTTGTGGATTTTTTTTTAAAAAGAAAAAAGTTTCTTTTCATGTATTTTTAGGGCAGCTCTTTTTGAGTGGTTGTCAAACACTGTAAATTTGTAGCTTTAACTCTGTACATAGAAAAATTACTAAAAATAATAAGAAACTTTGTAATCAAAATGATCACCAATATTCATTTTTATACCATTCTGAAATGTTGGAATATTGATATACGAACATATCACTATATAGACAGACTTTAGCTAAGCAGTATAAACAAAATGCATGGTTTAGCATCAGAATTTACTTATTGAGAGCAAAAATGTCCTTAGGATACTGGTAGACACTCAGGAAATATAAAAGACTTACAGGTTTTTGTCCATTAGAAGCTTATAAACCTAATTTAAGCAGAATATTCTCAAGAAGCAGTTAAGTAACAAGTTATGATCATGTGAAATTAAGTGAGATAAAAATTTAAAAAACAACAACAACAAACCCTGAGCTTACAGAAAGTCTGTACCCATAAGTGATGGAGATGTGATCAAGACGTGGGCTGGGACTTTTAAAACAGGAAGGATCTAGATGTGCAAAGAAAAAAAAAGGAAGAGAAGAGAGGAGAAGAGAAGAGAAGAGAAAAGAGAAGAAGAGAAACCCCAAACACAGCCAGCAGCTCATAGGAAACTTTGAATCAACACTTTTACTGAAAAAAAGCAATATGGCAGAAGGCAGGGGGAGGAAGCTGTCTAAAAGTAGCCAGTGTAGTTGGAAAGTTCTTTGAACTTCAGAGCCTGATCTCAACACAGCAGAGCTGGCAGATGAAACCAGGTGTGAAAAATACCCACAATTCAAATACTGAGACAACCTGGGTATTATGTATTTTGGAGGTCTCTGAACCCTCCAAGCAATAACAAAGAGCTTGTTATCAGCTGTTTCTCTAGATTAAATAGTGGCAAGCACATTTGCACTTTTGGGGAGGCAACAAAGGAATGCCGGGGGGGGGGGGTGGGAGGTTCCAATTTTATATTACTAGCATCACTCCTTACCTGAACCCATTTCTGGCTCTCAGAAGTTCTTCCAAGCAATGAACTTGGCACTATGTTGGGTAGTTTGTAGGTGGAGCTTTTAGGATCCGAATTTCTGAATTGGGCGCTGGTGGTGGTGGCAGGAATACAAATTCAGTAATACATTTTATATCGCTTAAGTAAATAATATGGTATCATTTTTTGTGAACAATAGTGTGAGGATAATGTTGCAACTTAGTAGGGACTAGCAGCAGGGAATCGAAATTGTAGAAATTAGTTTCCTCATCTGTAAAATGAAGTGGTTGGTGAAGGTGATCACCAAGGTCCCTTCTTGCTTTACTGTTAATATTCTAAGAGCCTATTCTGTATATAAACAAGATCATTAATTTGAACTCACACTATTTCTTTTAAAACATGTATTCTAACACAAGCACATTTAAGATTTATTTCAGGTTCCGGTATTGTATTATGCTATTTCCTCAATACAATTATTGTTAAGGCTAGATACTGGAATCATTTCCGTTTACCAAATGCTCTATACTCTCTCATGATTAAATATGGCAAATAAACATAAGATGGATGATTATTACCTGTGATTGCTTTGAATGAATGAATAACTCAGCACACACATTCTTAATCAGAATATAGACTTCACTAAATGGTTTTGACATCTTACCTCACCCTAATCCTGTAGGCATTCTGAATTAATAACTGCAATAAACATGGTCAACCTATTATATGGGTCAGTTACAAATGTAATGAATATATTGTAAAGCATGTCTTAATGTTAAGATCTCAGTTCTCATCTGATTGGTATTCACCTTCTCCTACTTCCTGAAGTGAAGGAGATTTTAAATCTACTACCTAATATGTATAATCAGAAAATCAAAATTTAAATATGTTGCCCAGCATTTAATTTTATGTATTTCCATAGTAATTTTATTTCTTTCATTCCATTATTCCATAACAATAAATAAAACACATTCAGAAACCAATAAATATGGTAAAATATCAATTTCTGATACCTATATAGAGGAAAACTAAGAATTGTTGTCAAGAGATGCTTCTCACAATATACCACCAAACAAGATTTTAAGCTTCATTTTATCCCGTTCCCTCCACATGTCTCACTATGGTTTAACCATAATGGATGTTCTTTGTGTGCAGTTTGAAATTGCACCCCTCCATGAAGTTCTGTCTCCACCTTTCTAAGTTAATTCCTTTTTTTGGTCCCCTTGTACTTTATTTACATTTCTATGATTGTACTTATCTCTGTTCAAGACATTGAAGCTAACTGGTAACCTGTGTTCCATGCAGCCGCAGGAACAGTCCTATTCAGCATTTCTCTGACTTCTTGCCAGATAACCAGCAGGGAATCTCCATCATCCTTCAACACTTGCAACTATTTGGGGCAGTTTCAGAGCGATGGCTTACATGTTATGGACGCTGTCCTTTTAGTTTTTGCATAACTGGCTGCACTAGTTTCTGCTTTGTCACTATTTTTTTTAAGTTTATTTATTTAGAAAGAGAGAGAGAGAAAGTGCAAGCAGGGGCAGAGCAGAGAGAGTGGGAGAGAGAATCCCAAGTGAACTCCACACTGTCAGCGCAGAGCCCAGCTCAGGGCTTGAACTCACGAACCCCAAGATTGTGACCTGAGCTGAAATCAAGAGTTGGCCGCTTAACAGACTGAGCTACCCAGGTGCCCCTGATTTGTCATTTTAATGACATCCTACCATTTGCTACCAAAGTGATTTTATCTAGAATGAAAAGATCAGAATTTAGTGACTTCTATGTTTAAAATTCCAATTTTGGAACACCCATAGACTACAGCCACACTTCTTAGTATGGCATTCAGGACTCTCCATGACCTGGTCTCTATCCAATTTTTTAGTTTTATTTCTGATGATTACCCACCTTGATATTTACATTCTAGAATATCTACCTACTTTTATCTTCTCCCACATAGCATATGCTTTAATCCTTTGTGTCATTATTTACATTGTTTTCAGTGCTGGAAAGTCCTTCCTACTCTTCTTCAACTTGTTCATCTGATTCTTTAAATTTTAGCACGCAGAAAAGGTCCTCCAGGAGATCTCATATGAGCTCAAAGACTCTTCTGTGTGCTTAAAATTTTTAAATAATAATAAAGCAGATCACTTTTATTGAGTACTTCATTTGGGTCATTGTTCTAAATGCTTGAATTTAGAATTGAATGCTATGCTTGAATTATTTCACCTGAACTTGTTAACAGCCCTATCAGGTAAAATACTACTATTATTCCCTAATAAGGCATAACAGCCTGTTTTCACCTTGAAATGGCTCTAATCACATTTTAAGAAAATGGTCAGTGTATGTGTCTGTCTCCTCTGCACATCTTCTTCCTCAATTTCATTGCACGCTGGTGAGAAATATAATACTTGAATTCAGGAAAAAGCCTCAGACAGGGACATAAAGTTAAGAATTGTGTTTTGCATTTGGTGATGGAAGCTAAGGATTTAATTGAGATCACCCAACTAGAGCTTTTAGAGTGAAAAGTAAGAGAATTGAAGATAGCATAGTGGAAATTTAAGAGGTATTCAGAGAAGCAGAAACCAATCGCAGGGAAGAAAGAAGAATAGACAGAGTTAGGGAGGAGGAGAAATGTCACAACTTCCAGAAAGGACAATTACAGTTAAACAAGAGCCAGCATAGTAAAGGCTGTAGAAACGTCAGTAATACAAGGACTAAAGGAAACAATTGAAGAGAAGGAAGAATAAAATCATATATAAATAATTATTTTTCATGCTGTAGAGAAAAGTAAAGTAGTTGAAGGAGAAAGGGGGAAATGGGAGGACTATTATTATTATTATTATTATTTTAATGCTTAGGGTAGCCTCAGTACAAAGGTGACATTTAAGAAAAGTTTTGAAGGAGAAAAGGAGCTAGATGGAGCAGGAGCACTCCAGACAGTCTCAATAGCAAGTATAAAGGACCTAAGGTTGAAGGGTCGATTAGGGACTCCCCAGCCTCTTTCTGGGTCTTGTGAACGTGAGTTGCTTTTCAAAGCCTCTCTGTTATACAGGTTATCAACTGACCTAATGGTGGCCCTCTTGTATGCAAAAGACTCTTAACCTACCTACTCTTTACTTTGCGGGTCTCCGAGGAACTTGCCCTCTGCCTCCAGAAAGGCAGGATCCAAGCAAGCCTGAAGCCTCCTCAGCTCAGGACGTTGGCAGGACGTATATATACGACGTCTCCTTTATCCATTCATCAGTTGATGGACACTTGGACTGTTTCCATAATTTGGCTATTGTAGATAATGGTGCTATAAACATCAGGGTGAATGTATCCCTTGTATATTACAATTACAGTTGGAACCTTAAGATCTATATTAAGGTGGCATTGCTATTTTTAATAGCTCACACTGCTTTACCATTTTTTACTGGATATCTGAATATTCCAGTGTTATTCTATTAAAGCAGAAAAACAACTTAAAAAAAAAAAAGCATCAGACAGACCTGGGTGAGAAAGGCAGCCTGGGTGATAAAGATTGGGACCAATGCAAGGAAAGTCATGGAATGGGCTTCAGGATTCAGGGTTCAGGAGACATAGTGGCAAGAGGAAGCCAGCTAAATAAGGCAGCAGATAGAGGATCAATGTCTTTCAGAGGATGAGGATTCCCCCCCCCCCCAGGTCTGCTAGGGTCAGGAGATTGGCTGCATTCATGGATATTGAGAAAATATATACATATATTGAGGGAGCCAGGTTTCTCGTTCTCAGAGAAGTGAGTTACAAATACGAAAAGAGAAAACCAGCATGAACCCCATGGTGCTGGATTGGGGGTACTGGTATGCAGTGATGTTTTCAACATACAGAGATAGATGTAGAAAAAACATACATGTAATTTTGAGCATGTGTGTGTTTGTGTATATACATATGTACATTTCCTGATTCTGTGCACTAAATGGACCTGAGAAAACCCTGGTAAAATCCCAGTGGCAATGATCACTCATGGTACCCAGATCTTGATTTCTAACTACATTCTTCAATAAGGGAACTCTGGATCCTTGGGGGAATGCCTGAATCCAGAGCTGGGCAGAACAGGTATAATGGGAGCTTAACATTTTTTTGTGAAAGGAAGTAAAAAAGTAGTCAAAGAATGATGATGTTATGTCTAAAGCTTATAAGGACTTCCATTGGACAGGTACGGGACAATTTGAGCATCAAAATTAATAATGATAGTCATGGGTTATATCTCATCAAGTAAAAAATCCCATAATTTCACACTAATGTAAATAGACAAATGAAAAAAAAATAAATTAGGAAAAATAAAATTCTTTCTTACAGTAGAATACCACCAAAAAAATTCTTTCTTATAGTAGAATACCACCAAAAATATGAAGGGTGAGCCTTGGATGAAGAATGGGATAGTTACTCAAATTACCTCTTCACACAGTATTTAACACCAACAGAAAAATAGTAACTTTCAATGGAGAAACTAGGCAGAGCCAATTCTACACATCTGATCAAAATTAACATTGCCGATAATGGGACAGATGGACGTTGTGTATCACCTGATGGACCATGGTGACAACAGCATTAGATAACTTCTGTGATGTTTCCTCCAATCCTGAGGAAAAGCACATAAACCAAGTTGAGAGACCTTCTTGTCCCGCTTTTTGATTTTGATGTGTCTGAAAGTGGATTTTTATAAGTGTATTCATCCTGCCTGGGACTCATGAGCATTTTTAAGCCCAAAATTTGTGCCTTTCATTAATTTTGGAAAATTCTCAGTCACTACTATTTTAAATTATTGCCTCAGTTCTTTTTCTAAAATGTTCCTTCACTTCTTACATTTTCATTGAGATAAAATTTATATACCATAAAGTTCATCCATCTGAAG